>NW_017728918.1:35706741-35727597 GCF_001723895.1 Crocodylus porosus
GTGAGGGGGTGTGGCTGTGTGTGGGGGGCATAGGGTGTGCTGGGAGGTTGTCTGGCATTTGTGGAGTGTGGGTGTGGGGCTCTGGAACACACTGTCCTCTTCTGCAGGCAACACTGGGGTTTCATAGTTTCATAGGTGATAGGGTCAGAAGGGTCCTGAGCAGATCATCAAGTCCGACGCCCTTCCATGGGCAGAAAAAGAATGCTGGGGTCAAATGACCCAGGCTAGGTGATTATCTAGCCTCCTTTTGAAGACACCCAGGGTAGAAGCGAGCACCACTTCCCTTGGAAGTTGGTTCCAGCCACCCTGACTGTGAACTAGTGCTTCCTGATGTCTAGCCTGACCTACACTCATTCAACTTGTGACCATTATTCCTGGTAGTCCTCGGGGAACAGGGACTCTTGGGGGAACAGGTTCCCCCTCGTAAGTTTATAGATGGCCACCAGATCTCCTCACAGCCTTCTCTTGTGGAGGCTGAACAGGGTCAGGTCCCATAGCCTCTCCTCATAGGGCCTGCCCTGCTGCCCCTTGACCGTGTGAGTGGCCCTCCTTTGGACCCTCTCAATGCTATCCACATCTGTCTTGAAGTGCAGCTCCTAGAACTGGATGCACTACTCCAACTGCGGCCTGAGCAATGTAGCATAAAGGGAGAGGATCACCTCCTTAGACCTGCTCGTGTTGCATCTGTGGATGCATGACAAGGTGTGGTTAGCCTTACTGAATGTGTCCTCACATTGGTGGCCCATGGTTTCATAGTTGGTAGGGTCGGAAGGTACCTGAGCAGATCATCAAGTCCGACCCCTACCATGTCAGGAAAGAGTACTGGGATCAAATGACTCCAGCAAGGTGTTCATCTAGCCTCCTCTTAAAGACCCCAAGGGTAGGAGCCAGCACCACTTTGCTTGGAAGTTGGTTCCAGATCCTAGCTACCCTGACAGTGAAGTAGCGCCTCCTGATGTCTAGTCTGAATCTACCCTCTGCCAACTTGTGACTGTTATTTCTTGTCACTCCTGGTAGTGCTCAGGGGAACAGGGACTCCCCCAATGCCTGCTGGTCCCCTCTGACTAGTTTGTAACAGGCCACTAGATCCCCCCTCAGCCTTCTCTTGTGGAGGCTGAACAGGTTCAGGTCCCGTAGCCTCTCCTCATAGGGCCTGCCCTGCTGCCCCTTGATCATGCGGGTGGCCCCCTCCTGCACCCTCTCCATGCTGCCCACATCCCTCTTGAACTGGACGCGGCCTTACCAGTGCCTCATAGATGGGAAGGATCACCTCCCTGGACCTGCTTGAAATGCATCTGTGGATGCATGACAAGGTGCAGTTGGACTTCCTGACTGCCTCCCCACACTGCCGGCCCATGTTCATCTTGGAATTAGTAATGACTCCAAGATCCTTTTCTGTCTGTGTGCTAACGAGAAGGGAGTTCCCCAGCCTATAGGTATACTGCTGGTTCTTTCTCCCTAGGTGCAATAGCTTGCACTTTTCAGTATTGAATCACATCCTGTTCTCATCTGCCAACCCCTGTAACCTGTCCAGATCAAGTTGTAGCCTGTCCCTCCCTTCTAGCGTGCCCACCTCTCGCCACATCTTAGTGTCATCCATGAATTTGAACAAGGTACTTTTCACCCCATCGTCCAAGTTGCTGATGGGTGTGCATGTGTGTGTGTGGCATTTGCGGAGTGTGAGGGAGGGTGGGAGGGGTGTGGGGACCCACCCCACACTCTCCCATGGTTCAGCAGCAGGCAGGTGTGGTGATGCCTGGCTCTGGCCAGCACTGCCAGGCCATTTATCTCCCCTGAGCTCCCTGCACTCATAGGCACAGGAGGAAAGTCCCAGGCATGGGTTCCAGCTGCTTTGCCTGCCCCAGCCCACTCCAGTTCCTGGGGCTTTCCCCCTGTGCCCTTGAGTACAGGGGGTGATGGGGAAACAAATGTCCCAGTGGGGGATACACTCCTCACAGCACTGGTGGGAGCCGAGAGCCAGAAGCCAGGCTGAGCAGTGTACCCCCTCTCCCCACCTGCTGCTGCTTCCCTCTGCTGCCTGCCAGGGCTGTGCACCATGCAGGGAGTGTGGGATGGGTCCCCATACCCCTCCCCACCCACACTCACACCCTGCCCACCTGAGCTCTATGCTGCTGTAGTGCTCACTGCAACCAGTTCTAGCCCTATGCTCCACACTCCTGCCCAGCTGCAGCCTGCTCCCAGCCCTTCCCTACCTGCTGCTGGGAGGGAATGGGACATGGGGAAGCCTACAGCAGCTGCCCTGCCTGGAGCTAGTGGGGCCAGCCTTCCGCCCTTGAGGGTGGGAGTGAGGCATAATAAGATATGTTGGAGGTGGGTGTAGGCACTTTGCTCCCACCCTTGTGAGTGGGAGGGCTGGGCAGGGCACAATTCACTGAAGAGCACTGAGGGCCAAATGATAGTGCTTGGAGGGCTGGATCCAGCCTGAGGGACATATTTTGCCCACCCCTGGCATAGTCTACTACTAAAAATACATAATCAACCCTGTCCTATAATAACAAATCATAACACTTTAATCTACCACAGGTAAAGGAGGGCAGTTGAAGAGTTGGAACTTTTTTCCAAACATCTTTCTTTAAAAAATTACTAACTACTACAGTACTTTGTTGTACTAAGTCACTATGGGTGCCTATGCATGTTCTCCGATACATTCTGATTACAATACATCAGAGCAGATTCAATTCAAGTCTCCTGGAGCATTCTAATAAGACCACTCAAGCGTGCTGCAGCATTTCGTGTATTCAGTTTCCCGTGTCTGAAAATGGTTGCAGGGTGGTTCAAATTGGCCTTGACTGAAGCTCATCAGACAGTAGGCAGCCCATACTGAAGCACTCTTATGCCCCAGCCAGCCCTGTCAGCATCTACATGTGCATTGCAGCATGCTAAATAATGCCACCATAGTCATTGCATTGAAAAGTGCTAACCTATGGTGGCATTTATTAGTTTACTGCAGCCTAATAGGGCCACATGTTTAGATACTGAGACTTTACTGTGGAGCTAATTAGGCAACTGCAGTAAACATCTCACGTACACATGGCCACAGTGTTGGAAACAGCACCAAAGAGTAACCTTGAATTAGAAGTAGAGATGTTTCACATATAGTCACTGCAGATCAAATAACTTCAATTTAACTCTTTTTCACCCCTAAAATAAAAGGGATTTGTTTGAAACTAGCTTTCATAAAAATAACTTGGATTCACATCTTTTCTTCCACTGTAGAAGTTTCCCTGTGCCTGTGTTTCCATCATATTAGAACAAATGGCCAACCTGACACAACACACTTATTAATACACAGTATTTGCCATTTAGTGAGCTTGCACATGGGTTTGTTTTTGCATTACTAGTTATACACTGTTACTTGCCCATATGTTGGGTTAACTGAAGACTGATTTTTGGTATGAATCTGGAACAAGGCTCAAATGCATACTTTTGAAGTGGTTTGCATTTAATAAAATACAGGTTGTGCTTTAACTCAGCCAACCTTCTCATTTCCTCTTCCCTTTTATCATTCAAACACCCTTTTCCCATGTCATCTACATGGGCCTAATTCTCTTCTAGCTGAACACAGTTTCATTCCAGCATCACTCCTCTGAAATATCGCCTGTTGGTAAAACAAAACTGCCAAAAAGGCTTGTGACTCCCATCTGTGAGAATTCCCTCTGGAAGAGGGAAACAACAGGTCCTGTGCTGTTTCTCCACCAGACCCCTGAGATATCGGACGTTTGAAGGATGCTGCTTCCAGTGATATAGCAGATCCCACCGTCCATAAGGCTTTTGCTAATAAGGGGAAAGTAGCATTACCCTGAAGTTACCCTGTTTTACATCATAGACTATCCTAGTCCCAGCAATGTGTTCCCCACCAATCTGGAGCATCACGCTGCTCCGGAAGTGCCGCAGAGTCTCCAGCATGCCGCTCCAGGGGATTCCCCGCACTGCAGTGACTTCAGGACTTTCCTTCTCTCTGCCTCTCTCATAATCTGTCACTGGGTTGCCTTGCCCATTCAGTAAGGTACAGGTATATTACAGTCCCTGACCTTCCTCTTGTTGCTGTAGAAACCCTTCTTGTTACCCTTTGCATTCCTTGCTAGCTGCAACTCCAGTTGTGCTTTGGTCTTTCTGACTTCATCCCTGCATGCCCAAGCAACACCCTTATACTCCTCCCAAGTTGTTTGTCCAAGCTTCCACTTCTTGTAAGCTTCCTTTTTTGTTTAACTGTAGAGTTCTCTGCTAAGGGAACCGGCTTGCCACATTTGTTATTCTTCCTGCACATCAGGATGGTTTGTTCCTGTGCCTGCAGTAAAGCTTCTTTGAAATACAACCAGCTTTCCTGGACTCCTTCCTCACTCAGACTGGCCTCCCAAGCGATCCTGCCCATCAGTTCCCTGAAGGAGTTGAAGTCTGTTTTTCTGAAGTCCAGGGTCCATACTCTACTGCTCTCCTTTCTTCTTTTTGTCAGTCCTGGTATAAGTAGGCTGAATGAGCAGACCATCACATGTTTGCCCTGATTCATTGTAAGTAAGTTTTCTTTATTTATCTGTTTTGGTTCTTAATCCATGCGGAACAGGAACATAATATTGCAGACATTTA
This sequence comes from Crocodylus porosus, assembly GCF_001723895.1. Taxonomy (NCBI): domain Eukaryota; kingdom Metazoa; phylum Chordata; order Crocodylia; family Crocodylidae; genus Crocodylus; species Crocodylus porosus. The sequence goes on from NW_017728918.1 coordinate 35,711,347, forward strand.
AAAAATGGTTATAGAATGACAGTCCATCTGCCAGGTAATGTTAATTCTCCAGTTACCATCTACAAAATCATTTCTAAGTTTATAAAATCGTTCAAATGTTATGGCCCCACAATCAACATAAAAGTGACACATTGATACTTTCTATTGTGTATCATTCTTAGGTATATGAAATAAACAGGAGTTAGATAGTCCTCTTCTGTCTTTTCTTCTGTGTCACTCCTCTCCTATAAATGGATTTTAAATTTAAAAACTGTCAAATTCATAACCAGCTTCCAGGAAAAATGTTGTCTTTGAGCTAAGTAAGCATTATCTCAACACTGGAGAGTTCAGTAATAAACATCAGTCAGGAACCAAAACTGCAGTGAGCTATTGTGCTTCAATTTTATGATTCCATAACCTTCAGAGAGCCAGTTCATTAAAATCCAGGGATACTGAATGGCATTTAAGCACCAAAGTATGATCACATGTTTATACAAATATCAAAATGATGCTTTCCTGCATTCAACAAGTAATCTAGAAAATACTTCCATACAGTAAGACTTTTCCTAAAAGTTCTCTTCGATGCATTGCTGCTTATTTCCCTTCAAAGTAGCATGTGCTTGTGTATGTGAGAGTATACAAGGGGAAAGCACTTTCCCCTTTTCTGCATTAGGTTCCAACTTACAAAGAGTTAGTAAAGGTTTCATTTAAAAATCTAGTTCACCATGTCAGATGAGTGGTCATCTGGGAATGACTACATTGAGAAAGAACTTAATATAAATTACATATAAGTAAATCTGGGTCAACAGAAGTTACACTGAGTACCATTTAGTGTCAAAGGGATGGATGGATGGATGAATAAAGTTCTAGTAGGAAAAGCAACTAACAGAAAGCAGTTCTGCCCTATTACATCCTTTTGTTGACAGATTTCTTGCAACTATCCTTCCATCTCAGTCAATTACCTTCAGTGTTGTTCTTTCTCACACCTGGTCTCTAATGTGCAACTTATACCACCACTGATGTCACCTCTGAATTTGGCAGAATTTCATCCCATCCTTAATTATATATTATATATCAGTGGGTGCCTCGACATGAGACTCTTTACGGTGCATTAGATTAAGCTAATATTCAGTAAAGTGTCACCATCTACACATGCACAGGAATTACTGTGCAGTAGATTAATGTAATGCACTGTTTTCTAGTATCTGTAGATACAGGAACTAGAAATCAGTACATTAAACTAATGTGCCGAAGTGCATGTGTAGAGGCTAACAACAAAATTCTCAGCAGCAGGTGGCACCAGGGGGTGGGGAGCACCAGGGAGTAGGGTGAGGAGAGCTGCCCCAGCTTCACAGGATGCTGACTGGCAGCCACATGGAGATTGGGACCTGCCCCATTCTCCATGTGGCTGGGAGAACCATCCCGACTGCCAGGCAGATGCCTGCCAGCCCTGTTCAGATCAGGATGGGTCTCAATCTCCATGAGGCTAGAAAGCAGCTGCCCGGCAGCAGGGACAGCTCTCCCAGCCATGCGCAGATTGGGACCAGCCTCTGTGCCCCCTGCCAGCCGAGGGCTGGTAGCCGGGGGAGCCTGAATCTCCCCCTGGCTGCTGCAGCTGGGCACAGCAGGGTAGGAGTAGCCCTAGATTGAACTGCTTCCACTGGAAGCAGATTTGCTCCTGATGGGTGCACCTTCAGATGCATGTGGGGTGCAGTTTAATGCACTGGAATTTTCTGTGCAGAAAATTCAGGCACATTAATTGCACATACACACGTGTCCAGTTTTTGGCAGAGTTTTGTGGAGTAGAGTGTTCTACTTAATTGGATAATAGAAAGATCTGATTTTGTGTATCTATTCATTGAACACTTCACCTCAGTTTTATCTTGTGAATTGTCCAGTGCAGGGCAAATTGCTCTTGAACTTATCTGGTGTTATCTTTCCTTTAGGTCTCAGTTTATGAGAAGTGAGTGACAACCATTAAGAGACTGTCAATAAAACAATTTCCTTGGCCTTAAGAAATTGGCCAAATGAAAGCATGAGTAGGGAATTTTCAGTATTCTGCACTCACTCTTATTATCTTTAAAAATATTAAAGTATAATACAAGGTCAGTAACACGGAGGAGAGGTATCGTGCCTTGGAGTGGCATGAGTTTTATCTCCATAAAAAGTGCTTAAAAATAATTTCAGGGGTTAATGTGCAGACAATTTAGGTGTTAACAGCTCCAGGAGCCACCCCAAAACACCATGTAACAAGGCCCTTAGACAATCCAACTTCAAAGAATTATGAAGAGCAGAAAACTGAGGGCCTTGTTACACGTTACACTTTGAGCTGCTCTGATGCTGATCAGTGTTAGTGCTAGATTGAGTTTAGAGCAGTCATACCTTAAGGCTAAAAACCTTCTCTGACTGTCCCGCACCTGCACAGCTTTGACTTGCCACTAGAAAGCTGGTGATCAAATACCTGACTAGGAGCTACAGCTGAGAGTTGTCTCTATAGGCCTGGTGAGCCTGGACAGGCTTCTATCCCTGCTCTAGGTCTGGATATCTATGAGATGTATTGGGTGGGTGAGTAGGGAGCACTGGGAGCCAGAGAGTTAATGGAATGGGGGTGGGTAATGAAATGAGAGGTGGAAAGGAAATGGGGTGGAGAAAGGGTGGTATAACGAAGGAAGTCAGCTACTGGAGGTTAAAATTAAAAGAAGAAAAATATTAAAAAATAAAGAGGAAGAAAATTAAAGAAAGTCTCATGTTTTAATGAACTGGGATTTGGGTTTGGGGTATGGAGGTGCTGGACATGGTTTCTGGGGTGGCTGGGAGGTAGAAGCGGTGAGGGAAGGTGCTTTGGGTGAGCTACTGCCCCGGCCTCGGGAAGGAAGTCCCAGTTCATGGGAATCTGATCTAGCCTCCTACCTTGTTCCCCCCAACACCCTTAGACCCCACTCCAGAATCCATCCATGCCTTGAGACCTGGCTAGCTAGCTTATGCTCTGCAGGCTGTTTGTACAAGGTTGCACCGCTAGTGGCAGGAAGTTTATACCACTGGGGGCAAGCAGGGGAGTTCGCTTAGTGCCAAAAACTGTTCCTTGGCCAGCAGAGGTCAGGGAGTGGAAAGTTTTTCTATAGAAAACAGGAGGGTGGGGGAGGGAACACTGCATCCTGGGATGCTGGAAGACTGCAACGTGGGTGGCTCATCTGTGGGGAATGGCCACACATTTATGGAACACAAGCTGGGTAACATGGATCAGAGATAAACCTGCCCTGGAACGGCATAACTGTAAGCCACCTGAGTAGTAGGTGAAAAAAAAATCGTCCTGACAGTAGTGTTCTGATACCATTTGCACTTCATAATACAAACAGCTAACAAATAATCATACAAAGATGATTAAGGATCTTGTTGAACAGTACATTTTCTAAGGCAAACCAAGATATATACAGCCATATGGTGGTGCCATTTTAGAGACTATAGGAAAGACTATAATACATGTGAGTATTTTGATTGTCCAGAATTAGACTCTAAATTCATTAAAAGAAAAGCTCTCACTGAAATCAAAATGCAAGCAACATAAACATGTCATTAAAATGCAATAGAAAATTGATTGTGTTGATAATTGAATTAATGTTTATTTGAGATATCACACTTAAATATGAAGTACTTTAAGAAGCAGAGCCTTCCTAAGCTGATGTATTAGGACTATGTCCAACAAGAAAATATTGATGTTATAAAATTATTTAAAATGTTTCAATAATAGCTGCTAAATAACTACAATAACAGCATTCTGAATTGCCTCTTATGCCCTTATTCTGCTTGGGTAACAGATTCCTATGCCTTTAGGTTTTGCACTGCTTCAAAAACATGAGTTTGGAAAATGATACAGTTAAAGTGCTACAGCCCTGTAATGTGAATACAATCATACTGGTATAAAGCTGATTATACTGGTATAACTTATTCCTGTAACTATATGGAAAAATAAACTATACCAATACATGCACTGTGTGAAAATATCACATCCAGGAAAACTATCCTTCACGAGATGTTAACTGCACAGTACCCTAATAACACTGTACAGTAGCGTACCAGGCAAAAACCGTGCTAATACACTACTATGCAGTAGTATTAGGCTACTGTGCAGTAAGTGTCACTAAAAACCCATGCACTGGCACTACTGTACAGTAACGTGAGTTACTGCACATTGATTTAGCACTTGGTTAACCAAGTACTAAAATCAATGTGCAATAACTATGGCATGTTAATGAATGTGTCAACATGCCCAGTATATCTGTACCAAAGATCGCAAAAACTAGATACCAAGGTATTAAATGCATCAATTTCTGGGACTGAAGTACAACAACAAAGCCAGCTGGATTCCAGGTGTTTGTCCTCTTGACTTATCTCAGAATTATCTGAAGGGGGGGAGCTTTCTGCCAGCTGGGATAATAAGGCAGAGACTCAGTAGCGATTGATGGAGAGACACAACTAGCAGAAGAGGCAGGCTGTTGGATTTAATGTCAGTTGTGAAAATCTACAGATAAAAATATAACCAGAATAAAATCCTTTTGACTGTTTAACCCACGTCTAACTGAAAACCAAATCATGGCAAATCAAACAGCTGGGCAGGGGGAGTTGGGGTTTGCTATCTGAGCAGCACACATCTATCAAACTTTTTCTTTTGTGAGTATCCCCATTGATTTAAGTGCAGCTGCTACACAGGATCAGGCTCAGGCCTCCAGTGTGTGTGGGTGTGTGATAGATAGATAGATATATAGATGGATCGATAGATAGATTTGTTTGATCGATATACGCCCCTGCTCCTTTGCTCAAAACTAGCAAAAAACAAGTAAGTGTTCTTAACTAGATAATGGGTCTAGGCCTCCCTAAGGACTCTGTGGTTCACAGAGACAGGCATATGTGGGCTTCTTAAAGTTTAGTGAAGACTGTCACAGGAGAAACATAGAAACATGCTATGTTTATTCAGAGAAAGTGCTGTTCTCGCTCTCTGTTCTCTTAATCTAAAATACAGTAAAGAACATTCAGACTGAAAGTGTCTTCTTAGTCTCAATTCACAGCACATCAGAAAATGTCATATTTACGAAGCTGATAAATAGGGTCCAGACCTTTGAGAACCATGCTTTTTTCAGGCAGCCACATTTCTTGACACCCCTCTGAAAAGAGTGAAAGCTTTAAAAGCTCTTATAGAAGAGGCTGTTCCCTCCTGTCCCTTTGAACATGTCGTATGAGATGGTTATGAATACAGGTACATATATCATTTTAAGATCTTTGTGCTAAATACAGGCCACATGGAATTAGTTTATATAAGTAAAGAATAATTGATTACATAAAGTGTATTTATCAAACAATTTCAAACTCTACTGCTTTAAACGCTTATCAGAAAACATTACTGATGTGTAACATAGACAAAAGACTAATATTTCCCCTCCTTTATTTAAATGCCAAGTTTTGGAGATTTAAGATTAAACACAAGGCTTGTTAAGGAAAAGCTAGTTTATGGTTCTCACTTGACAACATAATGTACTTTAAGTGGTCTTTGTATAAATCTGGGGGATATTCTATCTACTAGTCATATTCCCATGAGCACTGCAGGAATAATTCAAAGCAGGCATTGTTATAAAGGTGTGTTCAGCATATTCAGCTAAATGGTGTTGCTTTAATTAGGTGATTATATCTGACTGACATATTTTAAAATTGAATTTCAGCATTTTTTCTCCTATCTATCCTGATCTCTTTCCAAATCATATGCCTGGAAGAAGTAATTTTACTTGACAGAAGCTTGTCACTAACGTATGTTTGGTGCAAAGTTGTGTTGAGACTATTAATCCAAGAAGTTTCATGGATTAATGAAACCTGGTTTATTTGTGCTTATTGACCACAAATCCTTTGATCCTGTCATTCTATGATCACAGGTTATAGTCTGTTTTGTAAGCAGATGAAAGGCTGAAGGTTGTGTACTTAAGATCTCACACAACTGCAAGAAAAGCAAGGCTTTTGCGCATGTTTAGAATTTATATCACATTTCCAAACTCATAAATCATTTCCCAGATCCCCAAGAATGATATGGTTAGAGCAAAGCACATATGATTAGAGAAAAAACTGTAGTGCAGCGTTATTGTCCCCACAGAAGCTCCTGGAGTCGTCATGCTGCTAGGAACAGAGAGAAACCCATGTTGTTATGTCAGCTTCGAAATTCGTGAAGGTGCACTTCCTCCCTTTCCCCAACACATGCATACAACATGGGGCCAGCTTTGCTGGGCAGCAGGGAGTCTGAGGCTGCCTCTAGATGTGCTCGTTCACATTCCTAATTAGAACACATCAGAGCGGACTCAAGCCTGCTCCAGCATCGCCTCACTGTCACATGTATCAAGCCCCCTTACATTTCAAAATGGCTGCAGGGACACTTAAACTAACCCTCATCGACTGAGCTTTAGTTAAAGTACCCCTGTGGCCATTTTGAAACGCAGGAGCAGAAATGACATCTGCTCCCCTCCTGGAAACAGATAAAATACATGAAAAACACTGAGTAAGCCAAAATACCAGCTGGGAGGCCCTGGACTTCAGCAGAGTGGAGGGGACAGAGTGGCTGTCATCAGGATACAATTAGGACAGTCAGGATGCGGGAGGATACTTTTCTTCAGTTTGTTAAAGGTTTGGCAATAGAAAAGTGAAGAATAAGGGGTGGAGAAGGGGACAGGAATAAAGGAGTAAGGGAAGAGGGAGGTATAACAAGGAAGAGAATGAAAAAAAAGAGACCATGGGGATGTATTCTTTGATTGTGAAATGATCACTGAGGTCTTGAGAAATCATTAGTACTCGTCATTCTGACTCTCTCCACTCTGTGGTTCACTGGCAATAACTGAATTTGCCCATTGCAATCAAACTACAGGAGATTATTAATACTCACAGTATGGAATTAGGATATGTAAGTCTTGAGGTTTGAAAAGAAAGTAAAATCAGTCATCATGCCATTGTAATCACCCTCCATTTTTACTGTGCTTGCTTGACCTCCATTTTTCCCGTTGAGTTACAAAGGGCTATATAATACATACATAACCTGTTGTTTAAAAGCTGAACATGGGCATGCCAGTTTATAAAAGTTTAAATTAGATCATTAGCAAAAGGCATCAGAGATAAATTTGCTTTCATTACATAGATAAAAGAAAACAGAAAGCATGTTCATATTCTTGTGGAGAGGCCAACACAAAGGCTGTATCCTTGTGAGCAGGGACATGTGGTTGCCATGGAGAAAAAAGCAGTGGCACTAATTCATACCTTTGCTTTTTGCCCCAGTACACACCTCTTCATGCAGGGTTAGTGTGGGGGAAAATGCTCCAGGTGGGGTAGGGAAGACTGGGGTCAGCACCTGGGCCAGCCCCAGCAGCCTTACCTAGGGTCCCGGGGGCCTCCTAGGGCTTCAGTGGTAATGATCCAGGTACACAAAGCCTGGCTGGCAGCTGGAGCGTGGCTCTGGCTGGCCAAGCTCTGGTTATGGGTGGCGCTTACTGTCTCCACATGCACCACCCTGCTTTTTTCTGGTGTGGGTTTTTTGACACTGGGATCTCCTGGTATCAAAAAACTCGCTGCACTGAAAAGTAACAGCACAGCGTACATCTGCATGTGCAACATGAGCAGTCTGGGGTACCATAAACTGCACTGACGTGCTTATCTGGACACACCTACAGATATCACTGAAACCCTATTTGGAAACATAAGCAGAGTATATGGGGTTCACATGTCTAGTGCAGTCTTTTCTAGAGGGTGAATTTCACCTATGCTACATTACCTGTTTCTACCAGAAAAATGAGGACCAAAATTGATAACAAGCTTTTTAGTAACTGTTGCCATAGTGTATATGACATGTGGGTATGGCCTTGTCAAGTTAAATATAAGAGGATGGAAACATCAATACAGTATGTTATCTATTCCCTGGTGCATTTTATCTTGGAAAAAAGAGAATAAAATTCTGATTTTGCTATATGCTACTGTATAAAAAACTGATTTTAACAGTTAATCTTCCTATTGATGTCGCTTGTTCAATCTTAAAATATATTTAAAATGTGTTAGAGCAACATAATGCATCAAGTCTGTCCATCAAAACCTGTACAAATAACACTGTAGAACGACATTAGAACTAGCACTGACATGAGTAAGACACCTTCTAAGTAATACTGCTTAATAAGTCAAAAATTTTAAAGTTCATATGATATTTTTCAGACCAAAATTTAGTCATTGTCTGAAACAGTCTCACAACAAACTAGTTCAAACACATCGTGGCAAGGGAAGCTTAACATTAGAATTTTAAACTTCTAATTGCCTTTAATTTTTTAAAAAGTAGTTAATGACAAAGCATTTAAATTATTAAATACCTTCAAAATGCCATGCTTCTAAAGGCATGGGCTAATGATGTGTTTATGCTGCTTGACAAATTACAAATTCCCCCTTATGGGACAAAGGCAAAGATGATTTTTTTTTACTGGGTTTATCTATTAAGTGATCAAATGGTGCTGAGTACCTTTATATCCTACTGAAGTCAGGAGGGTTGAAAGTGTTTATCATTTTCCAGCATTAGGCCATAGGTTACAAAGAAGAGTTTTGTTATGTAAAGCTAGAAAAAGAACAGTGTAATTTTTCAACCAATCTTCTTTCCCTCCTTAACCTTGCCACACTCGCATAGTTTAACTTAGTGAACCAGCAGATCTAAGAAGGGGAAAAAACTTCAGAACATTTTGGTTGTTCAGATGACTTTGGTGTTCCCAACAAGTCTGTGCAGGTGTCAAATAACTCACAGATAGTTCAGCAAATGTCAACTTTGCTGAAATTGCATAAGGGGGCAACTTTACCTACTAAAGATAAACACTTGAAGGAAAACATGTTAAATGATTTACAGCATGTCTTAAAGGGACACAGTTTACTCTTAGAAACTGTTGGTTATAGAATAGTTATAGAAGAGTTGGACTTGTATTAAAAACTTATTGCAACTGATGTCTCCTCACCAATGGTCACAGAGGATCTGAGTGTGCAAGGTGATGAATGTCTTATTCCCCACAAGTACCTGGAAAGGATAGTCAGCATGTTGCAAGGTCAGGCTCATGGTGCCCATTTATCCACTGCAAAATGCCATATTCCATCTGAAAATGAGGACATCACCCTCTAGGTAGGACAAATGAAAGAATCAAAAATCCTTCTTCACCAGAGGATCATCAGGAAAATCCTGTACTATTGAATCTTTCCAAGAATGCTCAGTTCATGCCTATTTAGAAGCTTGTGTTTCAAGACAGTAAGACATGCATATAATTAAAACAGTCTGTTCAGCTCTTTTTCTAATGCTACCCTGAAACCCAAAGATTAAAGATGACAACTGATTGTTCATTGTAAAATTACACATTGCATCATTTGTATGGTAATTCCATGATTTGCTGATCATCTAAGTCAGACGCAGTGTTCCTAAACAAATGAATGAAATGACCGAACGCTCGTTAGAAAAGCAAAAAGAAAATATGTAGTTTAATCATGAAAATGCCCTTCTTGTTGTTTGTAATTGTGTATGTGTGTGACCCCTTTAAACAAATATGTTTAAAGACATGTTACTTGTAAGAACAGATTTCAAGGATTTTTTTGGTTTGGTGGGTTGTCTTTAATTCTTAATTATGAAGTATGAATTTTATCATACCCCTAGTTTTTGCCTAGATTCAAATGCAAACTAAAAGTAATAAAGAAAGACTTTCAATCCCAAATCACTACTAAATAAACCAATGGAATTTTTCACCACAGAGAAGGCTAAATTTCAGTTGTGGATTAAGTAATCACTTCATATTGTGGACAGCTTTTACATTGCATGTGTTTATACATCAACTGGTGACTGCTGCTACTGTTTCTGTTCAACATCATCATCATCACTGGCTCACAGAACCTACAATCTAATAGAAAAGGTGAAACCAAAAGGAAGTGACTGTGAGGTTGTCGGACTAATTTTTTTAATGTATAGCTAGCCACAACTTTCAAGATAAGGTCTCAGGTAATAAAAAAATATTCAGTTACAGGGTTACCTTAGTGGTGATCCCAACTCTCTCCTGCCACATCTTGATGTAAAAGGATTTCTATCCGGAGGATTGGATTTTAAACACGATTAAATAACAGGACCAAGGTTGGTTTCTCCTATGGCTTTGAACTCTCTTGTAACACAACTCAGTGACACTGAAAATTCTGCAGTTCTTATTATTAAAACTGACAGTGCTCATTCTCTTTATTAATGATCTTTTATTAGTTAAATTATTTTTCTTTTTCTGTGTAGGTACCTTGGATCTCTCCCTGCCTAGAGTGATGGACATATATCTCCAAATGCTAAAAGACAGCTTTGTCAGCCTCAGGTAAGTGTAATGTCCAGTCTTTATCAAGATAAGAAAAATAAATAAGGATAACCAATGAAAAGAGTAGAAGCCCTTCTGGATTGTAGTTGCTCAATACAGCAGTCTCTTAGGGATATATAAATTATGCAAAGGGTGCCTTTAATCCAATTAACTGCATCAGTGGTTCAGTCTCTAGACCCTGAAGTTCTCTCTACTCATTGGCTCAGCTCACCCTTTAAACTATAGAAAATAAAATGAAAAGTTTTTACTTTTTTTCAAAGGGGCTCAGCCGACTTCTCCCGACTAGCCCTCAATCTCTTTGAAGCCAGCTGGCTGCAGGCTTACAGCCACCAAGACCACCCCACTCATCTTCCCAGGTTCCTTGCCATGCATCATCACTCCCCTCTTCTTCATCCAGGTCCTTCGTTGTTTCCTCCTCCTTCCAGGGCTGCTCTAACTTCATGGAGCAGTAGCTCCGGAAACACAGCTCCCAGGAAACTCTCTTTTCCTTTGCAGGCTCCTGCCTGCTCCCAGGCAGTATCACACCATCTCCTTCTCCTCCTTACAATGACAAAAATAAGGATGAGCTAAGAGAAATGGAAGAAGTGTTTACAAAAATTGGGTGACTCCAATATTTATCATACTCACTTCTTTTACAAAATTTGTAAAAATATTCCCTTTCCAGTTTTTATTTTAAGATGTTCCCACAAAGCTTTTCCATGTAATAATCTGTTCCTTTAATAAGTCTATGGAACCCTTACAACTGATAAACATATGTCTGCTGTTTAAAAACATATTTTGTGTTTAACTGACCAAGATCTCTCTTTTCCTATCCTAAGAACAATAACTGCTCACTCACATTGCCCATTTTACATTACCAGCACAGACTCCTACCTCACCGCAGCCCTAGGTCCTTAGCTTTTTGTTCCATGCTACATCTCCATGCTTTCCCATCCCCACCAGTTCTGTCTTACTTCAAAAGATTCTCCAGAAATGAGACGTTCATCAGCATCCCTCTTTATATCAAAATCCTTGATCTAAAGGCCAGTGAGTCAGCAGAAACACATTCATATTGGGTTAAATGGACTTTATATCAAGTCTACAAGCCCCTTGAACCATGACGGCATATTCTGTTTCTTTCTCCTCACAGAATTCTCCAATATTATGTTTCCTTTTGCTCCAATATCCAATTCAGTCTCTTTATTAAATGATAACAACTTTAGGCAATTGCCTTAGAAAAGCACAAAGTTAGTTATTCTTATTTTATTTTGCCATTTGATATATATCATAGCAATTCCTGAAGATACACATTCCTCTTTTGTAAGGTAATATGTAACTCACTAGCGAATCACTAGTACCCTTCTGCTGGGAAATAGGTAGGTGGTTGTTTCCTGAATAATCAAATGTAAGTTAACTGTTAACATTTCTAATGCTCCATGTCCTATCCCAATTCCTACCTCCTTTTCCCACAATCAAATAAACGAGTTTTGCATCTGAATTCTTACAATTTAACATTTCAATCTGGGATTGCATGAGCAGCTCAGACCCTGCTTGAGTTGCACTTTCTGTGAACTTTAATCTTTGTCATTCCTTCTAGCTGCAGAACAGCACAATTGTGCGGTATGAGGATGTAGCAGCTAGATGTTTACCTTACTGTCTCAGAGGGTTACTTTCCTATGTTTTTGTGAGATGTTTGCATTGCACATATTTCAAGTGATATCAACTTGAACTAAGAAAAAGCATCTGAACACTTCTCTCATGCACAAGTGTTTGCAGGTTAGAGTTGTTTCTTTAAAAGAAAGCTGGACTTCAACACCCCAGAGAAACAACCCTAAGTATGAGCAACTTTTGTGATCCTGTCCAGAGCAGTTGCTGCAATACCAGCAAGATAAGATCTGACTACATCTGTGATTTTGTTTAACGTAGCTGTTACAACATAAACCTAAGGAGGCTTGAATACTAGAGTTTAAGCTTATTTGTTTTGTATCGCTTTGGAATTGATATAATTATACAGAAGAGCTGAGTCTTTTTATCCATGTTATCCAGAATGTTATTTAATTTTCAGAGTGAATCTGATTAGTGGAAGTCTGTTATCCTTTAAGAGATATTTTTTATAATGAAGAAAGAAAAATAACCTGCAGCAAGAAAACAGATCATATCAAGGTTTTTCTATGCTTTTCTGCCTATCACAGTTCAAGGGATCCTAGGGTGCATTTTCAAAGTGCTATGAAGTTGGAAATGAAAGACTTTAACTAAATTATTACACAAGGTGTGATTACACTACACAGAAAACCATGTCAGGAAATTCATAAAGCAGATATCACCTCTGATATTATTACACCATATTTTCTCATATATAGCACTCCCCTGAACATAACACACGCTGTTTTTTTAATACTCCCAGGAAGAAAAGCTTGGTGTATAGGTAAGTACCTGAGACCTGAAGTCTCCACGGCTAGTGCTGCATGACACATTCAGCTGTGAACCCATGTACCAGCCTTATCCAGTGCGTTAGGCCATGTCCACCAGCCCTTAGCAGGGAGGGGGGTCGGGGGGGAGGGTGCATTTCCAGTGGTCCAGAAATCTGGTGGTATGGCAGCAGTGGGAGTCATTCTGGCAGCCAAATCTCTAGCCCTCTGGGGATCTGTATTTCTCATGTATAATGCACACCTGAATTTCTTCCAAATAGCTTTTGGAAAAAACCATGTATGATTTATGTGAGAAAATACGTTATATGGTTTCACTTTGCAGTATAGAATAAAATATTTAAGAAATCCCTAAACTGAAAACCTTGACTTCAATGGACTTGGAGTATTAGCACAAAATCATTGACTGCCTGCCCAAGTGGGCATCTTCAGGTGGATAAAATCCTTACGAATATTGATTGATATTGGGAATTCTCTATGCATATCTGCGTCAGATTATAAACTCCATTTTTAATATAGGACTTGGTTGTCTTCTCTGTTGTTTCTTACTCTCCTATTCAGCTTAAGTCTATAAAAAGAGAAAGGAGAAACTATTAAACCTAGCAATAGGGTAGCAATAGAAGCTTGTCCATTAAAATGGAACACACTTGGACAAAATGATGGATACCACATAAGGCAAACCAGTTTTTCAAGTCTGAATTCTATGATGAAAGCAACTAAGCAATAAACCAATTGAGGGTATGGATTTTGATCAGCAGATGAGGCTGTAGAGGAGTCACCTAACCAGAAGACTGGAGGTCTCTCATGCAGTCACCTAAAAGAGAGAACAGAAGGAAGCTGACTATAGAGGAGAAAGACATGCCATGAAGCAGAAGCTATGTCCAGATGGGGGAAACTAAGGACTTTCAAAGAATGTTCAAGAGGAAACAGAAGCAGGAAAATGCAAAGAAGTGTGCAGTTGGTCTACTTTGGCATATTGCTTGTCTTAATGAAGTAGAGCAATTTTTTTGGAACCATTATAAAGCCCATAGGTCTCTTTGCTTCAACTACTGCATGTCCCTGAAGGGAGTGAACTGCAAACTGCAAATGCTGCAGCTCTGGGGAAAGGAGCTCCTTAAACTAGTGAGTGGTCAGTACTGGTCCCATGAGGTCCCATTTGTATGAGGGAGTCACAGGAAATATGACAGAGAAGCCAAGGAAAGGGACAGTTTTGGAGTCTTTTCAGACCAAGACAAGTGTAAGTGTACACACATCTAGCATTGTCAGATGGAAATACAACAGCTGGGAGAGTGTCCAGGTTGGGGAGCAACACCGGGTCTGTGGGCATTTATACATGTGCTCTGGGAGTTGGAGGGCTGGGGAGCACTCCAAAAGCCCCTCCAATTAAAGCACCTGGAGCATCACATGTATCAGTATCCCCATGCTGAAAAATGGTGTTGGGGGAGCTTTAACTAAAGCTCATTGAACATTCTGTAGTTAAAGCACCTCCACCACCATTTTTCAGTGAGGGGATGCTGATACATATGACACTGCAGTCTGTTGGAATATAGTAGTTACCATGCTCCAGCATACTCGATTAACTGAGTCTGCTCCAAGTGCTAGACTTACAGTGCATTGGAGCAGCCTTTCTGCGCATATATATGTGCCCTATGTGACAAGACCATTGATAGTTTACACCTGTGTCTGAGCCCTTTTGCCCGTTTCTGTGGTTAAACAATAACATTTTCTTATCTTTAAAAATGAATGAACCATGCAGATAGCAAGACTAGCTGATTAACTGGCTGTACAGAGAAGACTGTACAAAAAGGGCTGATAAGCATAAAAATCAGCAACTTCTTTTGGGCTAAAATACCTAATGCACTTTTTCCTGTTATATGAATATTGGGTGTTACTTGTAACTAGTGTGAGTAGAAAAGCTTCCAAAAGAAGTTCTTAAGGTGATTATAGTGCTCCTTTAAGCTCTTTTGCAGTGATGAAGTAATGTATAGGAAAAACATAGAATAAAGGTTCATTTCAGTAAGCCTTATAGATTAGATAAAGAAAGAACAATGTGAAAATGAAAGAATGAAAACACTGTTAAGGTTGTGAGAGATTTTACAGATTTCTAATGCATGCTACAACAGCTTGCAAATAAGCCACAGCTCAGCAATATACAGGTACTACAGAGCTTTCTTTGTAAAAGGAACATGAATGTTTTATGAGGTCATGTCTACACGTGCAATTAATACAACTAAATATACTCCGGCTCAATTTCAGCCAGAGTAAACTAATCCCAACATCACCGTCTACATGAACTTTTAAGCACAGTAATTTACTGCTCTGCTGGATATCTCCTGTAGCTGAGGGGACGATAGTCTACTCCACCCTAATTACTATGTTAGACTACTGTGCAGGAAAGTGTCTCATATAGCTGCACTCTGATTTCATCAAAATGATTGTTATAGGGTGCCCTAAAAATCAGTCATGAGTGAATGGAGTTTCTTAAGCATTGTATTCTATATTTTATATCTATAAACGTCTCTGTCACAAAATAGCTTTGAGATATGGAACTTATGGACTGTATACTTATTCCCATCAGATTTAGCTCAGGTTTCCACGTTGCATAGGGCTGAATGAATTTCTTATCTGCCATATATTCAATATATCTTAATAAAGCCTTTTTATGAAATGTTCCATCACCGTTTCCCCAGAGATGTTTGCTGTTTGTACTTAGAGCTGGGAAAAAAACTTCAACTGAAATTTCAAAGTATTTCAGGAGGTGCAAGGATTCCTTAGGGTGATATCTTTTATTGGACCACCTATATAGTTGGAATACAGTTAGACAAGATTTTAAATACAAGGAATTCTTTCTTAGGTCTGATCATCTGTGAAACTCAACATGTATGACAGCCTCCATCTAGAAGTATGGGTCAGGCAACATGGTGGGAAAATGGAGAGTTTATGGACTACATGTGGATTGAGCATTTCTTTACATCTGCTGCCATTTCCCTCACAGCCAGCCAGGTCCGCAAAGCATACATATTTAATAATAGGGGAAGTTATTGCAGCTCAGAAGACACTGAAGATGCTACTCTTCTGTTGCCATCCCAGAAACCACTGGTGTTTTTTACAGGTCTCTGCCTAAGAATTAAAGGGCTCGCTTCATGTGAATTTAGTTTGGGCGATGGGATTTGTTCCTTTCAGTCCTCATGATCTTTCTCAAAGGAACAAATGCACCCACATTTTTAGTTGAAAATATAAGTTTCTAGTCTGTCAAAATGGGGGTGAATTAAAGGTCAGAATACTACTTACAAACAGTCAGCTTCCCTGACTCCAGCAACCTATGAGGACTACCTTTCCTGTATGCTGGCTGCAGGACAAGGACAAGATAAGGCTAAGTTAGGCTCCAGAAGCAGGGAGAGATTTCATAGATTTCATAGATTTCATAGACATTAGGGCTGGAAGGGACCTCGGGAGATCATCGAGTCCAGCCCCCTGCCCAAAGGGCAGGA
>NW_017728918.1:35727608-35758115 GCF_001723895.1 Crocodylus porosus
GAAGCTGGGTGACAGCGACCATGAACTGATCACCTTCAACATTTGCCATAAAGCTGGCAACACTGAAGTCCTTGACTTCAGGAAAGCCAAATTTGACAAGCTTAGGATGCTTGTCAGTGAGGTCCCAAGGGACCATGACCCCAGGGGGAGGGCAGTTCAGGAAGAGTGGCTGCTCCTCAAGGGAGCAATCCTCAATGCACAAGCTAAGTCTATTCCATCTTGGAGGAAAGGAAGCAAGATGGCACAGCAGCCCCCCGGCTCTCCAGGGATCTAGCAGAACTCCTGAGGCTATAAAGAAAGGTCTACAAAGGATAGAGATGGTATTCACCTCCAAGGAGGAATATTCTGCACTGGCCTGGTCCTGCAGGGAGCAAACCAGGAAAGCCAAGGCTGCAACTGAACTCCAACTAGCTTCGAGTATCAAAGACAATAAGAAGTCCTTTTTCAGATATGTGGGGAGCTGGAGGAAAAGCAAAGGCAACATTGGACCCCTGCTAAACCAGATGGTACAACTGACAACTGACGCCCAGGAAAAAGCCAACCTATTAAATGGGTACTTTGCGTCAGTCTTTCATCAGTTCTATGGGATGCCCATGCCCACTATGGGACAGGGAGGTCTGAGTGAGGGAGATCCC
This sequence comes from Crocodylus porosus, assembly GCF_001723895.1. NCBI lineage: Eukaryota > Metazoa > Chordata > Crocodylia > Crocodylidae > Crocodylus > Crocodylus porosus. The sequence goes on from NW_017728918.1 coordinate 35,728,244, forward strand.
CTGCCCTCCATCAATGCTGACCTCATTAAGGAACACCTTGAGAGGATGGATACTTTCAAGTCAGCTGGCCCTGACAATTTACATCCCAGGGTACTCAAGAAGCTGGCAAGCATCATAGCCCAGACTCTGGCACGGATCTTTGAGAACTCTTGGCACTCTGTTGTACTGCCTGAAGACTGGAAGAAGGCCAATGTGGTGCCTATCTTCAAGAAAGAGAGAAAAGTGGATCTGGCAAACTACAGGCCCATCAGCCTGACCGCTATCCCGGGGAAGCTCTTAGAAAAGTTTATTAAAGAACCCATCCTTAATGGACTGGCTGACACCAACTTCCTGAGGGATAGCCAGCATGGGTTCACTGTGGGTAGGTCTTGCTTGACCAATGTCATTTCCTTTTACAACCAGGTGACCTATCACCTGGACAAGGGAGAAGAGATTGATGTCATATATCTTGACTTGAAAAAGCCTTCGATCTGGTATCCCATGATCACCTCTTGGTGAAACTGGCCAATTGTGACCTTGGGTCCACCACAATCCACTGGCTGGGAAATTGGCTCCGTGGTCAGACCCAGAGGGTGATAACTGATGGAAGTCAATCGTCATGATGACCTGTGACCAGTGGGATCCCCCAAGGCTCTGTCTTTGGACCCATACTGTTCAACATCTTCATTAACGATGTGGACATTGGAGTCAGAAGCGGACTGGCCAAGTTCACTGATGACACCGAACTTTGGAGTAAAGCATCCGCACCTGCACACAGGAGGGTGATCCAGGCTGACCTGGACAGGCTCAGCAAATGGGCAGATGAGAACCTGGTGGTGTTTAACACTGAAAAATGCAAGGTTCTCCAACTTGGGAGGAAAAACCTGCGGCATGCTCATAGGTGTGGCAGTGCTATGCTGGCTAGCACTATGGAAGAAAGAGACTTAGAGTTCATCATTGACCACAAAATGAATATGAGCTTTCAGTGCGATGCTGTGGCTAGTAAAATGAACAAAATGCTGGCCTGCATCCATAGATGCTTCTCAAGCAAATCCCAGGATGTCATTCTGCCCTTGTACTCGGCCTGGGTGAGGCCACGGCTGGGGTACTGCCTCCAGTTTTAGGCCCCACAATTCAAAAAGATGTGGAGAAGCTTGAGAGAGTCCAGAGGAGAGCCACGCGCATGATCAGAGGTCAGGAAAACAGACCTTACAACGACAGGCTGACAGCTATGGTGCCCTTTAACCTGGAAAAGCGCAGGCTCAGGGATGATCTGATGGCTGCTTATAAGTTTATCAGGGTGACCACCAGGATCTGGGGGAATGTTTGTTCACCAGAGCACCCCAAGGGATCATGAGGTAAAATGGTTATAAACTACTACAAGACCATTTCAGGCAGGACATAAGGTAGAATTTCTTTACTGTTCAAGCCCCCAAGGTCTGAAACACCTACATTGAACACCTTCAAGAGAAAATTGGATGCTTATCTTGCTGGGATCCTATGACTCCAGCTGACTTCTTGCCCTTCAGGCAGGGGGCTGGACTCAATGATCTTCTGAAGTCCCTTCCAGCCCTAATGTCTATGAAATCTGTGAAATCTATAAGACTAATTGTCTGAATAGAGTTATTATCCAAAGCTGCTTTTCCTGACCATGCTCTTGCCACTTTGTGCTATAATCCTGTGAGATCTCACTAACTAAGCAAAGCTGGGCTGAGCCAAAGCTTGAAACAAAGACCTCTAAACCTAGGGTAGATGGGTATTGGATGAATTCCCAAGCTTGATCTCAGCAGCCACTGCATGTACTGTCTTTACCAAGCTATAAGCTCTAACTGCTTGTTTTCATTAAAACTTTCATACTATTTTTTCCAAGAGAACCAATCAGAAACAGAAACGGGATTCATAAAAAATTCTACAGCAGAAAATGTTTTTGTCAGAGAGCATGTATAATAGAGGCAGTTAAACTTTGACAAATCTGTAATAAAACCCAGGCAGGAACCCTGCATTCCAGGCAGCTGGCTGGTCTCCTTCCATCTCATCTGCCTGGCTCCTTGGCAGCCAGCTCCCGAGGTCCCAGCCTCCTTAGCACTTCTATAGATTTATGCAGGCTACCAAGGAGCTGGGAGTTTGGAGCTCAGGCTCTGAGGCTCCTGGCTTAGCCAATGTTTCCAGGCTCCCAGCTCCCTTATAACTCAGTAGGCTCCTCAAGAGCTCAAGTTCTATGGCTTCCAATTACACAGCAGTTCATTATGTGCCAAAGAGTAGGGAATTCATATCCTTCCAGGGAAAATTTCAAAATTTCTTTGGGTGTTGTTACACAGACATTTTAGGCAACTCCTGGAGCTCTTAACCCCTGGACTGGCTGTACATAAACAAGTTTAAGTGGCTTAAAGCACTTGTTATGCAGCTCAAAGTTATGCCACTCCTGGGCAGGATTATCTGTGATCCACATAACTTTGCTCCTGTTCCATTAAAGTGCAGCCACTCCCCACAACTGTGCTGCTCAAGTTGAAGTCTTCCAGTATCTCAGGAAGCAGTGACTCCTCCCCTCCCCCAACCCCATGTGGTGCTGCTGTGCACAGCTGAAGATGGTGACAGCTTGAGGCAAGTTGGGGCTGGTAAGAAGTGATGAGGCAGGTGAGGAATGTAAAGCTGGAGTCAGTGTGCCAAGATGCTTCTGTGGGACAGGCTCAGCACAAGAGAAAAAGGAAAGCCAGGCAAGGCAGTGCTGAGGATGCAAAGGTCACTGCATGGGTGAGGGTGGGGCTCTGGCACTGGCTTTACTGCCTGGCCCAGCGAGACCCTCATGGCTCTCTCCACCATGCCATCCCACTGGTTTCCTCCTGCAGTACTATGGCAATAGCTGGTGGGAGCATTTAGCAGCCTTGATAGCAGTGGCAGCGGGGGTGGGGAGAAAGAGGGAAAGGTACTGCCTCATCACAGCAAGCCACCAGCATCCTGCCCATGCCCACACCAGGCTCCAGAGAATCCAAGTGATATTAACATGTTCCAACCTCCAACCCAACCCGCCTATCACACCCCTGTCCATAGAGCAAAGATAAGCTTGCAGATGGTAAGATTCTGAATGACAGCCAGTACAGCTTCACTGCAGGCAGATATAATCTTACCGGCCTTACCTCTTTCTATGACCAGGTAACTTGGCACCTGGACACAAGACAGCAGGATGACATTGTATATCTTGACTTCCAAAAGGCCTTTGATCTAGTATCCCACGATATCCTCATGAGAAAATTGGAGGATTGTGGGCTTAACTCTGAGACAGTCAGGTGGATGAGAAACTGGATGCAGAATAGGACCCAGGGAGTCATAGTGAATGGATATGTGTCATCCTGGCAAGAAGTGGGCAGTGGTGTCCCACAGGGGTCAGTGCTTGGTCCAGTACTTTTCAACATCTTTATTAACAATTTGGATGTAGAGGTGAAGAGCTCACTGGCCAAGTTCATGGACAACACCAAGTTATGGGGAAAGCGGTCACACTTAAAGATAGGCTACAGATACAGGTGGATCTAGACAGGCTAGCAAGTTGGGCGGATCAGAACCTGACAAGTTCAATGTCGAGAAATATGAAGTGATCCACCTTGGTATGAGCAACCCCCAACACACCTCCAGGCTTGGTGGCACCAGACTGACTAGCAACACAAATGAAAGGGACCTAGCAGTAATAGACCACAGTATGAATATGAGCTGGCAGTGTGATGTTGTAGCCAGTAGGGCAAATAATACTCTGGCATCAGTCGAAGCATCTCCAGCAAAACCAAGGTGATTCTTCCGCTCTACTCAGTGCTGGTGAGACCGCAGCTGGAGTACTGCATCCAGTTCTGGACACCACACTTAGCAAGGACGTAGACAAGTTTGGGAGAGTCCAAAGAAGAGCCACCTATATGATCAGAGTCTTACATGGCAAGCCATATAAGGAAAGGCTGAGAGATCTGGGATTCTTCAACCTGAAGAAAAGAAGGCTGAGAGGGGACCTGGTAGCAACTTACTGCTACACTAAGGGAGTATGTCAAGGGCTCGGTGAACAACTGTTCATCAGGGCACCCAAGGGGAAAACTTGGATTAATGACCACAAACTCCTGGAAGTTCGGTTCAGGCTCAACATTAGGAAAAACTTCTTCACAGTCAGAGTGTCCAGACTGTGGAATAAACTCCCTTCAGAGGTGGTGCAATCACCTACCCTGGAAGTCATCAAGAACAAACTAGACAGTCACCTTGCTCGGGTCACCTGACTCCCAGTTATCTTTCCTGCTTGGTGCAGGCGGCTAGACGCGATGATCTTCTGAGGTCCCTTCCAGCCTTACTGTCTATGAATCTATGAATAAAAGTTCTGGCTCACCAGCCCCGAAGTGACAACTCACAGCTGTAGCTCTTAGTCAGGTCCCTGGCTCACCAGCCTTAGTGCAAGGGACAGCAAAATGGTGGATCCAACCAGTGGCCAGATTCCATTTCCCAGAAGCCCCTGCCTGCATTGCTGCAGCTGGTTTCCATGGAGACCCCAGGAGCAGCAGAGTATGGGACGAGGGTTTCCGTGGAGACCAGCCCCAGCAGCACTGGTAGGGTGCATGGCACCCCTGCTCTAGTGACAAGTTACAGCTGTGAAGGTGGGGGACAGTCAGAGAAAGTCTTTAGCCTTAAGATATGACTACTCCAAACTCCAAGCTAGCACTAAGTCGATAAACATTTGTGTGGCACAAAGCATAAGGTGTAACAAGGCCCCTTTTCATTCCAAATCAGAACGAAGCCTAATTTCAGATTGTTATGATCCTCTGTGCACAACCTACCCTGTACACTGAGTAACAAGATAGCTAACCAAATTGCAATGCAGTCTGTCTCAATTCCTTCTACAGCTTTAATTGTATGAAGTAATTCTTTACTATCATAAACCAGAGCACAGGAGGGGGAGGGTAGTCTCATGATTACAGTGCTAGCCTAGGACTCAAGAAACCTGGGATCCATTTCCTGTTCCACGACAGACTTCTATAGTGACCACATGAAAGTCAGATAGAGCTAATCTACAAAGGGGGTTAGGTATTCCAATGCCTAATTTCTAGCTGTCTCATCACCTCAGCCCTGAATAAGGAGCCCAGGCTTCCTCTGAAATTAGGGTTTCCAGTTTACAGGAAAATTTATTTTTAGAAATTTGGTTTTGGTCTACATTGGCAACAAGAAGTCCCCACCCTGGAGCAGTCCACCAGGAATGCAGGCAGGAGCCTGCTGGAACCTTTCCTTGGATGTGGTAAAAGTCAGTGGAATCAAGGATGTCTCAAACATAATATTTTGGGCTCAATGATTCAACATTTTCTGGAACATTTCCAATCTTCTCTAGATACAATGCGAAGGGAGATTTAGGCTAAGTCTGAATGGCTTTGCAGAAGCCAGAATGCTAAGCTGGGAGCTGCCTGCAGTATCCAGTAGGAAATGCTAAAAAGAGGCCAGAGCTTAGGCTGTAGCACCTAATTTTATTTGGGATTCTCAGCCATATTCTCTGGCCTGGAAATAGGCACCTAAGATATGACAAACCAGGAGGGAGGGAGGAAGAGTATACAGACAATAGTTCAGTAGCTAGGGCACTTATCTGGAAAGTGGGAGAGCAATTTTCAAATTCACTTAGGTGTGAGCTAGGGCTTTTGAGCTCACAAGCAAATATGTGCTCTCTGTGCTTCAGCACACCATATGAAAAAATGGGATAACAGCACTCCCATGCAGTGCAGTGACAGTGTGAAAACAGATCCACTGCAGATTGTGAGGTTTTCACTGCTTTAATAATAGTGGCTATATAAGTGGCTAAAGAGGTGGGAGAAGCTATACCTACCTGAAGACCAGCCAGGCCTAATTAATGTTGGCAACAGGCTTGGAAATCATTAGAAAAATTGTCTAGAGCTGCAAGAAACTACTACTACTAGGTGGAAAGGAGAAATGTATGATCTGGTATTAGGGGAATGTAATTTGTTGTGTTAGCTGAAAGTCAAATAGAAGGACGGGTCAATCTGCACTTTATAGATTGACCAAAGTAGATATATAAGCTAGGCAAACTAACCAGCTCACAGAAAGGACAGCCACAGAAAGAGGAATAATTCTTTTCTGAACAGTGCATAGGTTCTTTCAATATGGTTAAATACATCTTACAAACATACATACATAATCTTAGCTACCTTATCTGGATAAAACTGGTTTGTTCTGGGAGTCAGGTATTTTCTTTCCATTGCAGTCTCAGATGTTTATAAATAGTGGAAACCCAGCTCGTACCCATCCATTCATGCATCATTGCATGATAATGATCCTTGAACAGGCTGCTATTTGGGTCAGTCATTTCATTTGGATCAACCCAATCAATCTCTTTAAGCACATTAACATTGAATCATCTTTCCATGTATTAACATTTTTGACAGCTGACCCTTTTAAAGTTTCACACTGCATCCTACACTCAAACTTTATAAGAGGTACTCAACATAGAGCTGAATCATCTGCATTTATGTTTTTTGTTCAAGTGGGGTTTTTGTCCTTTCACCTCTCTTCCTTTCCTTTTCTCCCCTTTTTTCCCTTTGCTTTTAAATAAGTCACATTTATTTACATTGTGTTTATTTACATCATGATTGAACATGATGTAAAATGAGTAACCAGATTAAATGGCCCATGACAATTCTCCATCAGCCTGTAAAATTCAAATGGAAGGGGGTTCTCTTAAAAAAACAAATGGGGGAGGGGTCCATTAGATATAGAAGTTGACAGAAATAATTGTAAATAAGTTCATTTAATTTTAGCAAGGAGCAATTTTCTGACAGACATGCAGGCAGCCAGGGATTGTGTAAGAAGAAGCATGCTAATAAATTCTGTACTAAATACTACTTTGCTCCTGAGTTAGCCTAAAAGGGGATGCAATGGGTGAAATTCTGGTATCGCTGGACTAACTGGCATAATGCCAACCAATATCAATGGAACCACAGTTTCACTCACTGTATTACCCAAAATACTATGTTGAGAGATACAAGTATCGGTGTATCCTCCATGGTATGAATTTAGGGAGAGTAAGAATGGAGTATCCTTTCCCTCATGAACTTTAGGGGAATTTCTTAGGACAAGCTCAGTTTTAGGTGAATGACCTAATCTTGTTTGTCCCTAGTGTCGATCCCCTTTAGAATGCCAGGATGATGTAGAAGGGTCTTACAGTAAATCAGTGCTGTTGACCATATTGTCCATGGACCAGATTCAGCCTACAGTGCTGTTTTATCCAACTTGCAGGACTCCCAGAGGGGCTAGGAATTTGGGGACATAACCTGCCACTGAATGACGCAATGTGGGTATGTGCAAATGTTTGCCACACTTGGTCTACAATCATGTGGCTTACTTTATGCTATGTGACCATAGATCCAGAGTGGCATATACAGATGTTCACCAGCACTAGGAAGCTTACCAGGAACCTGTTGTAAGTAACTTGGGAGGGGAGTAGAGGGGAGGGGCAAGTGGGATTTGGGCAGCCAGCAGGTCTGTGGGAGGGATGGAAGGATCAGGGGTGACTGGCAGGTCTGGGGGGTAGTTGGTGGGTACATGAGGATGGGTGGTTGGGGAGCTAAAAATACCCTAGGTGGGGTGGAGGGCGGTGAGGAAGAGCACAGCCCTGGATCTGGGGTGAGTAGCTGGGCTTTCCCAGTCCCAGGGCTATGTTCCAAAAATATGCCATTTTTGGCCTGATTTAATCCCCTGAACCTCTGCATGGATCATCATTTAAATTGTCCTAACCCTAGTTAGATCACTCTAAATGTAACATTTGCACATACCCTATGGAGCTCCAATGAATGTACAATGCATACAAAGAGGAGTGAATAGACTCCATAATTTTGAGAAGAACCTCTTGATAACATCTCACTTCTTTATATCAGTACATATGATTTTTGTCTTTTTTTCTTTCTTAATTAATTTCAAATGAATGCAAATGCAAACAGATGTCTGCATTTTGTCCAGTACTCAAGCCCAAGGCATTATTCTACAGACACTGAAGCAAATACAAATGAACATGCAAAGGGGAATAGAAGTATGTGCTATAAAATATTTCTGTTTTAAATGTCAGAACCTCAAACTACTAAAGGAAAAATCTAGAAGAAATGAGTCAATACAGGAACCAAAATGAAAAATGGATCTTATCAGTATCAATTCATCCATTCTAAGTAGCTTATTACCCAGTTTTATTCTGAAAAGAAATTAACTTTCTCTACAGGCCTAACCTTCCATGGCACATTTGAATTTCTAATAATTGTAAATAGACAGTTGACATCTGTAGGTGAGCAGCTTTAACAATCAGAAGCTTCCTGGTCATTAACTTTTATGATCATGGTTTCATTTTTAAGGGCATTATTTTTCAGGCTGCCAGCTATGACTGTCAGCTATATCCATAACCAAAGAAAAAAAAGTTCTTATCAAACAAACACCTTGTGTGTTTAAAAAGATTTTGGTACAAAGATCTCCAAGTACTATACAAATTATGGTTCCCATTCAGGAAAAAGCTCATTATACAGAAAAAACCTGAATCATGGACTTATAACTAATCTGCTAAAGTGCTTTCTGAATAGAGACACTCTGAAGCATGTTTTTATGCACTTTCCTATGTCAGGACCTAAGGGTGAGTAAAGAAGTATAAAGAAGTGCTCCATGTCTGTTTTACAATGCTGTAACTTAGGCCACTTGTATAGCACTATAAAGTTACAGTGCTCTTAAACATGACAGAAGAGCAGTGTTTGGGGGAGGGGGAGGGGAAAGGACTCTGAGTTTCCCTGCATTTTCCAGGCTAGGAGGCAGGGGGTACTCCTCACCTTCCTGGAGCTTCTCCACTGGTCAGAAATTTGACCAGAATACAGAAGTTATGTAAAGCACTGTAGGTTGATAAAGTGCTGTAAAACACAGAGCTTCAAATTTAATACCCCACTTAACAAGAGTTAATTTAAAACACTATACCCATTTTTAAAGTGCTGTAAAGTTGTGCACTTCTGTTAAGTCATGGCAGTAAAGTGCTTTAGATGGCACAAAAGCAACATCTGTACACACCCATAATATGTTTAACCACCACTAGGACATAGAGAGAGAGATGTGCAAAACTGTGTCAAGAGGAGAACACTTGCTCAGTGTTACTACTTTTGGGTATATCGTCACTGCAGAGATAGCCACAGCTTCTAATTAATAAGAATAAGCCGTCTCTCCTCCATGCACAAAAGCCTCTCACCCCAATTTAGCAGTGTTCTCATCTTGAGCTAGGCTTGTTGGGGATATAGACTAAAGTAAGACACAGCAGTAAGGAGAGTTGAGTGTTGTTTTCCACTGCATACCAAGAACTTCCCCATGCACTCAGAAGGAAAGGCAAATTCCCTCACAATTTACTGGGAAAATTCAGATTACCACAACACAGTGAACCATGGGATGTCCTGCCAGAAATTCCAGCACCACACCTAGGAGATTACACCTACAGGAGTGAGAAATGTCTCTGGCTGTTCACCCTGAGCTAAACTACCAGTTGCCAGTCACACAGGCTGCCCTAATATGGATGCCTTCAAATCAGTTCATTCTGTGTATCTTGGCAAGTGCTAGGGGAAGAGCTCTTTCTCAATCCATGGAGTAGCTAAAGAGCTGTTTGTGCAGTGCTAAGAAACTGATGCTTTCTCAGCAGGAAGGGAAGAGGAACCATATACAGTAAAAGCTGTTATCCAGCACTTTACCATCTGGAATGCTCTATTAACCAGCATCTGTCATAGACAGCATCTGTGGTTTACGGCAGCAAGTTGACGCAGCAAAAGCAAAACACCAAGTCCCACTGTGGCCAAGTCCCACTTCTTCCTCGAAAACTATGGTCCAGGGCAAAGCAGCCTGCACAGGGCCCCCCTCCCTGTCCCCTGGCACACTGATGCCAGGCAGAGACATCTCCAACCCACTCAGCTAGAGATAAGCTCTCAGATAACTGGCATATTTGACTAACTGGTACCCCACATTTCCCATGGATGCTGGATAACAGAGCTTTTACTGTAGCAGCAAAGCCTGTGGAACCAGCTTCCCTGTCGGATGCAGGGAGTCCCCACAGAGCTCAGCTTTGTGCATCACAGTATACCCCATCTCCAAACACCTGATGAGCACCCCTTGTGTTGGAAACTGTGTTGGTACCTGAGGACCCTCTACAGCCACACAGCGAGGCAAGGATACAAGTTCTAACAGAAAGTATTGAGGTCCAGGAGGAAACATATGCCAACTCCCTTTTCTGTAATTGAAGGTCTGTCAGCCACACTTTTTATGATAGTAAAAATGATAATCTGAGTTACTCTTTACAAAAAAAAAATGTACCAATCCCCATGGAGAAAAGCACATATAATTGCTTTTAGATTTTAGACATGTAGCAAATATGGAGGTGCAAAGACCTTCCACACTTCCATATCATGTAGGTAGTTTTCTTCTAACCTTCTGTTATTAATGCTTAATGAGACTGGCCACACACACACACACACACCCTGCTGGCTCCAGAAGGAAACCTTTTGGAAATCTACCCCACATTTAACAAAAAAGAAATAAGAAATTAAATTAGAGCTGGTGTCAATCCATAGTACCTACACAAAGCTGCTGCCATCAACAAATAACATCTTAATGATATCACAGAACTATGCAGGTGTTCCTAGTACCTTCAGAAGCACAGCAAGACTCCTTTTCCCTGAATGGGCCTGGAGCGTTTAGCAGATGGCTCTTGCAGACATTTCAGTTTATATCTTAAAGGTTAGGAACAGAAGTTACACATAAACTGGTTTAAGTGATCAGAAACTGGTTTAAACCTGCAAAAGAACAGAAGTTCAGCGCACATAAACCTGTTTCAAAATGGCCAAAACGGGTTTAAGATGAACCTGGTCAAATGTAGTATCAGACTTAGCTGATTCAGGTTAAACCAGGATCTGGGGGAACGTCTGTTCACCAGAACACCCCAAGGGATGACAAGATTGAATGGTCACAAACTCCTCCATATACTGTTTCAGGCTGGACATAAGGAAGAACTTCTTTAGTGTCCGAGCCCCCCTGGTTTGGAATAGACTGCTGCCAGAGGTGGTTCAAGCACCTACTTTGAATGCCTTCAAGAGACATTTGGATGTTTATCTTGCTGAGATCCTATGACCTCTGCTGACTTCCTGCCCCTGGGGCAAGGGGCTGGACTGGAAGATCTTCCAAGGTCCCTTCCAGCCCTATTATCTATGAAAGCTATGAAACCAATTTATGGAACTTCTGTCCCAGACCCCTTCTTGGTTCAAGTTAAATCGGAGTCCCCCAGCACCCAGTATGCATTACAGCCCTGGGCTGGGCTAGGCTCTGCTGTCTGCTTGAGCAGAGTAGGGCTGGCCCTACTCCTTAGCCCTCTGCTCCCTAGCCTAAGCAGTGACAGCTGGCTGACAAGGAGGTGAGGGTGAGAAGCCCGACTGGCACAGCCTGGTCTGCCTAGTTGGGGGCTGAGCAGCCAGACTTTTCCCTGCCAGAGTGCATGTGCATGGGCATGGGCCAGCAGTCTTAGAGGAAGGGAGGGGGAAAAAACCTCCCTGCCTCCCCTCTCCCACTGACATGGGGACTCCAGGCTGGGTCTGCCCACCTTTCCATGCTGCTGGCTGCTCATGCAGAAAGGGGTGTGGCCAGAACCAGCTCAGGCAGCATCTCAGGCAAAACAGGGGGGGAAAGGGGATTGAATCCCCTGTCTCCCTTTTGTCCCACCAGCATGGGGATGCCAGGCTGGGTCTACCCAGCTTTCCACCCTGCTGGATGCTTGCACAGCAGGGGGCATGACCAGAGCCCACCCAAGCAGTAGCCTCAGGCAAAGGGGTGGAGGGAAGGGCATTAAATCCCCCAACTTCCCTCTCTCCCACTAATGGGGATCCCAGCTGGGGTCTGCCTGGATTTCTACCCTGCTGGCCACTTATGAAGCAGGGGGTGTGGCCACACTTTGACCACACAGCAGCCTCAGGTGAAGGGGGGGCAGCAAGGGGGATTAAACCCCCCTGCCTTCCTCTACAAGGTACAGGCACAGGGACCCCAGCCCGGGTCTGCCTGGCTTCCCCCCTGCTCATCACTCATGCTATGGGGGGTATGACAAGAGCCTACCAGGGCAGCAGCCTCAGGCAAAGTGGGGGAGGGAGGAGGATTAATTCCCCCTTCTCCCCTCTCTCCCACTGATACAAGGACCTCAGCTGGGTTCTGTCTGGCTCTCCACCCTGCTAGCTACTTGCACAGCAGGGAGCATGGCCAGAGCTGGCCTGGGCAGTACCTCATGACTGCTCCTTAATCCCCTCTCCCATCTGGCAGGGGGTTGTTCAGGAATTACCCATCTGCCGATGACATGATATAAACATGTTGCATTGCCTGGCACTTGCTGGTTCCCCAGGATGGAAGCTGGGAACGGCTTGATGGGACATGAAGTGTCCCAACCCCGTGCCCTGGGGTTCTGTTCCAAACAGATCTCTCTGCTGCTCAGGCAGCTGCTTGTCTGTGCCAGCTTTTTTTGTGCAGCCAGGAGACTTGAGTCTGGCAGGGACTCACTTTGAGAAGACAGCACTGGCCCCTACCCGCCCCAACTCTCCTGGCTGCACAAAAAAAAGCTGGCACAGACAAGCAGCTGCCTGAGAAGGATCTGTTTGGAGCAGAACCTCAAGGCACAGAGTACCTTTGCGTCCCAACAAGCCACTCCCAACTTCCATCCTAGCTAGCCAGCAAACACCAGGTGTTACAACACACTTATAGCGCATCATTAGCAGTGAGCAGAGGGGAAAGCCGAGCAGACCCTAGCTGGGATCCCATGTGGATGGGAGAGAGGGGTGACAGGAGAGTTTAATCCCCCTCCCTGGCTGCCTTTGCTTGATGTGCTACCCCAGCTGGTGTCTGACCATGTCCCCCATCCCCCAGGACAAACCTGGTAGGTGCTGCTTCCCCTTTCCCCCTCCAGGCATACCCTGGCTGGGGTCCCTGCAGGCCAGGGTGGGAGTTTAAACCCTTCCATAATCATACTCAGTGGCCTGCCAGTGGCTAACCATCAACCCCTCCCTCCCCCCAAGTCAGCTTTCCCTCCAGCCATGTGGCTGCCCCAAAAGGGAAGGGAGGACTCGTTCTAGCACCCCCCAGCTTCTAGCCTGAGCCCATGTGCCTGCATTTCCAGAATCAAAAGTGAATGTCTATTTACTTGCAAATCAGTTCAGTCTACGCAAGTTAGAACAGCCTGCAAAGGTTAAATCAATTAAGGCTTGGGCGTTTTGAATGCCTGTACTTAGCCAAACAGAAAGTTTTTTAAAAATATATTAACAAGGGACCCAGCAAGTCTAGGTTTAGAGGTTTGATCCTGAAATGTGCTGCGTGTCCTATAAGAGTCGCTGGTTATGAGAATAGAGCATTCAGCTATTCTTGGGAAACATGCTGTATTTTGCAGGATCAGCCCCTGCAAGATCACCTCCAGAGTTCTCTGTTTGTCGCTTCTGGCAGTTACTGGGGGAAATACTGTAGGTAACTAGAGGAAACATTTTAAGAAACGAGTTTGGAGCATACAGCACAGAATCACAGAAGCCTCTGTGAAAAAACACGTGAAGTTTAGTTCCCATAACATTCAAATGCCTGCACTGGCAACATCAGCCTTATCAAGACTTCTCCAGTGTTTTGATTCAGTCAGACTGCCATAGGAGGGAAGTACTGAAAGCGTATGCTGTACAAATACTTTAATTAGGGCTTGTCCTTGCTGGAGGCAATGAAGTGTTGATGGTCTGAGCCACTCCTCTAACGTCAATTTCCCAGCTCACTGCTGATGTCACAGGGCCTTCTGTATTCAGACATGATTGGCTGTGTGGAGCTTGCAGGGGCTGGCTTCACTGTAAGGTGAATGTGCAAGGAAGCAGCTGTGTGGAGGTGTGCAGTCTGAGTGCAGCAGACACAAACCGTGGGGCTTCGCTCAGCCTGATGAGGTCTCATCTGTCCTAAGTAAGTAACCACCCCAGAAACAGGCTTGTGGAATTTGTGCCAGGATTCCTGCAGGAGGGGTGGAAGCTGCAGCATCCAGAGAGTGGGCTTCTTTTTCTTTTTTTTAAGAGCTGCAAGTGGGATCAGTGTACCTGAAACTGATATGCCAGCTGAAAGCTCTCATGCCGTGAGAATGCATGCCATCTCGGACTTTCATTCCTCTTTGACAGTGCGACTTCTTAACAAGGGGCCGGAATACCTTCGCAGACAGATGGAGGCAGGCACCCCAAGCAGGAGGAGTGCTGTAGAAAGACTGGCAGCTGACAAGGCCAAGTATGTAAAAAGTCAGCAGGTAATCAGCACTAAACAGGAACCTGTCGTTGTGCTTAGCTCAGCCTCAGAGAGCAGTAGTGAGAACTGTTCAGTAGAAAGCAAGAAAATCACTAAGGACTTGGGTGGAGGGAAAGACACAAAAAACTTGGACCTGGCTAATGCTGTATATTCTTGCTGTCCTCCCCTGCAAAACGTCCCCCCCATAGCAAGGCGCAGCATGCCCAAAAGGCAGATACGGCCAGATTCCCTCGTGATCTACCGCCAGAAATGTGAGTTTGTGAAAGGGCAAGGCAATGAGAGTACACGAGGGAGCTTGGTGAGGAGGCTGTTCCAAGGACCCATAAAAGAAAAGCAACTGGCTTCTCCTGAGATGCAGACACCCAAAGTAATAAGGGAAGTCACCACACCAGAAAATGAAGAAAATATCTCTTTACAACATGCTGCTGATAAGCTCAATAACCATGGGACTGAACAAACCGCTCCGGCAAAAACAGAAGTGCCAGCTGAACATGACAGAGGGTATGGGGACACTCCAAAACTGACCGTTGCACCTGATGAGGTCAAGGATGTGAGGAGGAAAGGTCTGCATCGGTCCCAATCAGACATCAGCTCTCGGTACTCCAAGTCCTTTTCTGAGTTTGATACTTTTTTTAAATACTGCGGCCTTGAGCCTGAGGTCATTGAGGATCTGGGGAGAGAGAACTTCTCAGTGGTTTCTGACAATGTGTCCTTCAGGATTCGCAGCATCAGTGTGGCGACATCTGAAAGTGACTTTACAAGGCACAGTGGGGATGATGGGCTGCTGGAGGAAGAACTGACTGAGCAGGTCCCCAGCAGCACCTCAGTGATAGAGCGCAATGCTCGGATAATCAAATGGCTGTACACGTGTAAGAAAGCCAAGGAGACTAACAAGGTGCTCCAAGAGCTTGCCTGAAGACTTCTCCTTCCAGCATGCATTCCAGCGTGGTAAACTCAAGGTGTGTGCAAAGCCCAGCCATGTGAATTTCTGTTTATCTGTGTTTAAAACGTAGGTGATTTACCTGAGTTTATGTCTGTTATATGAATGGTGACAAGCTGTGTTCTGCTGTTATGCACTACCTAGTTCTGGGGAACAGAGTTCTTGGAAAACAGGAGTCTGGGACTTTATGGAATATGAATGTAGTTATATAGTTATATGGATCAGCCCCCCCCCCACCCTCATGAAAGTATATAGTCAGTGTCTACAAGAGATGTCTGCCTTTTGCAGTTTTCCTGCTTTGTAAATTGCTTGTTTTCACCAGTTTCTGCTACGTGAAACTCAAGAGAAGCCCAGAAAATTATCCAACCCTTAATTATAGTAGTGTAGATAAAACAAACTGAATTGAAACTCTTAGTATTTAGGAGAGTCTGTATTTATGTCCTACTGGTGCACCTCTCTTCCCCCACCCGCTTCTCTTTCTAGACCCCTTTGCTCACAACTAGGTACAGGCACCAGTGGAGTAGGGGTATCTCAGGGTTTCTAACTGATATCATTTGAGAAGGGGAACTTTCTGCCTAACTCTTAAGTTTGCTCCTGCTGTTGTCTGGTATTCTGTAAGCCCTTCAGTGGGAAATGGTGTTGCTCTTTCTGTCCTGTTTCATTCTAATTGATTTGGCTCTTTTGAAATTGGAGAAGTTTGGTGGTTTAGGCCACATGACTTTCTTCCTTCAAAGTCCAACAACAGAGCTTCAAAATAATTGTTGTGGTTTGTTTGCTGAACAGGGATACTTTGCTATTTAAAATATTTTTTTTTTAAAATGAAACAGGCATTTTGGGAAAGTAGTTCTTCCCATATAAATCGGCCAAATTCAGCTCTGACATAAGTTGATTTACTGCTTATTGATTTTCATAAGAGCAGCACCATTCACAAGAACCACATTCCTAGCCAGTTTAGAAGGGATAAGCTACTACTTGCAAGATAAAGCACCCATTATATGCAAACTTTACAGTCCCAAATCCAAACAGCCTGTAGGCCTTGGACTTTATATGTAATGTATAAACATTACATTAGATAATCCTTAATATGACAGGGTAAATGTGGCTTTGTGAATTTATCACAATCATAGTCTATATATTAAGAGGACACTAATTAGTCTTGGAGGGAGTTACAGTATTTGAAATGAGTCCAATCCAGCAGCATGCAGATATTGGACACTTAAGCTGAGCCTATTCCTGGTAGAGGACAGACTAGCCCTGTGATTCCTTGCTGTGATTCAGATTTCTCAATGGAAAATTACAGTCGCCTCACTAGAATTATTGCCAAATTACACATGAGGTAATAAGTGAATGTCCCTTTCTGAAGCTCAGGTTAATGGAAGATGCTGGAAATAAACTAAGCATACTTAATTTTTTTTTCACATCCTAAAATGATGGGGGATTTGACCTCTCTCTGTCAGTACTGGCTATAGGCAAGTTTTTAAGGTGCAGGATTAATATCTTGTGATCATTTGTAACAAAGAAGATACTGTTTAATTCGTTTGAAATAGATTAGATTGAGAGATCTTTTTTGAGAGAGGGGGGAAACTTTTTTGAGAGGCTAACTGGAAATCAGTAAATACTGTCTAAAAATCTGATTAGTGGTTACTAGGGAAAACTATTCTAATATCCGTAAAAAAAAATTAGGAGATAACTTTTGTTATTTTTACACAGAATAATTTGTTTTGCACTGAATTCTTGAAAAGATTCAGATGTGTATTTTTGGCAAAAAAAAAGAAGCCATTTTGACTGAGAAGGAGAAATGTTTTCACAAAAAGATTTCAACCAGCAATTATCCACACATCAAAGACAGGAGCAATTGTCAAGTATGAGACTGACATCCCCAAGGAGGGTTACTCACTGATAGCTCCATTCCCAAATCCAGTGAGACATCTCACTTATCCATCAGTGGTAATGGGAGAGGGAGAAGGAGGTTTATACAAACTTTGGCAGCTGTGGGCAGGAGCTACAGGTAAAGCTGAGGCAGGTGGTTTTGGTTAACTTCCGGCTGCTAGGGCCAGACATCATATACCAAAAGGTTCTTTACATAAGGAAAACTAAAGGTTTGTGGATCTAGGATTTGGATATTGTTTCAAGATTACAGCTATAGTAATTCATATAGGTTACATGAACAGTATCAAAGAGGGAAAGCTATTGGACCCCTCTTACTATTTATCCGTTAGGTGGTAATTGGGTTCACACTGCAGATGACACAGGAAAAAGACAGTAACTGCTTCAAGGTATGTTCAACCTAAATAGACAAAGAATATAAAAGGAAGTCTGGCAAAGGGTGCTGGAACACATGGAAAGCAGGAAGTTTACTCACATGAGCTCCACACCCCACCAGAAGCTTTGCAGCTCCATGTTGCAAAACAAATGTTTATTTTTTCCCCTCTCCGCCCTTTAGCTAGTCCATCACACGTCCAACTGCTAAGTCCTCACACTGCTTTTGCAACCAGCATCAATGTTCGTTCACCATTGCATAATTTTGAAACTACCTGGTGAATGATTCAAATAAAATACATAAAATAGTTTTTAAATATACCATTTACAGGGGATGGTTAACAAAATAGGAGGAAGGTTAGTATGAACCAAATATCCGAGGTTTCCCCTGCCCTGGTTTAGTTTAGTTCATTTGAACTAAATGCAAATGAAGGTATAGTAATGCTAACTATAATTCTTAATAACCAAGGTTCCACATGGCTGAGAATAGTTTTTCCCTCAGCTTTGTTTCGTACTGCCAGAAATGACACCATCTCCAGCTTAAGTTGAAATTATAGTAAGAGTGGAACATTACATTACGGTTTACATCCTAGAAAAAATATATATTCAAGGTTTTTGTAGTTTAGGAAACCCTTGTCCATAAGGTTAATGTTGTCAGCCAAATTTAAAATATATAAAATATACTGAGCCCAATTCTGAGCTGATGTAGCTAAGCAATGGAGCTATAATGCTTTTCAGCAGTTGAAGATCTGGTCTACAATATAATTACTGAGAAATCAGGTAAATCTTACCACTGCTCACTTTATAGACTTTTCAAAAGAGTGAAATCAGTGCTAAAATCTCAACTACAAATACCAATAATTCCCACAGAGATAAGAACCTTTGGGAGCTATCACAGTATAAACATTTCATAATAAATAACCCTAAATAAGAGCAAATAGCAATTATCAGCACCAAACAATTAGTGAAGATGGCCCTGTGATTTTGATATTTGTTTCATACAACCCACATGCTTTTTCAGTGATAAGCTTATTCTGATCACAGGAAATCATGTATATTGTCTAAATGTTTACAAAAAAGTGGAATACTCCCAGGAAGTAGATGATGAGCTAATTCTCCAGCTTCCTTTGGCCTTTTAGAGTTACAGACTTCTGGAGGCTAATGGAGTAAAACCAGAAAACCTGAAATCCATATGATCTCTTTGCCTTTCAGCAGCCTGCTTCCCAGACCTTTGGGACATATTCAGCCAAGCACCAAGCACTGTATATAAGCTTTTGAAATTGCAGCACCTTTCTAAAAACAAAAAAGGAATCTTTGAGCATTTTTTCTAGATTCTAAAGCTCAATATAGTAAAATAGCTTTTCAAAACCTACAGTTTTTTGCATTAGGCACTTTTTTATTAATATTTCATGTCCCTGGTTTAATTTTTCATGAAGTGTATTACAACTGGTAACACACTAAAAAAATAAAAAAGCTATGTATCTGTTTATCAGGCTGATAATTATAGAACCCTTTTTTTTACTGTTAGCTAGGAAAAAGGTTAACTAACTCGCTTATGTCTGGTTATGTAGCACTAACTAGATATGTCACTAACTAGATTATGTCTGGATATATATCATTCTAAAGCTGAACATCCTCATTTCTGATTGTAATCAAGAATATGAAGTTTATATCAACCACAGGCCTTAAAAGTATTTTAAGAAAAAAAGCATGTTCATTATACTATGATGGATATTTTGAGAAGGGACTACATTACATTAATAGTAGTGGGAAGCAGATTAATTGAAAATTAGGGTTTAGACTAGTCTGTACCATTCTGATGCCTTAAGTGCTTTTTTCCTCTTTCTTTAGGATGAAAACATTCCCAAAAATGGAGGCTGAGCAATATGGATCATAGGCCAGCAGATCAGCAGCAAACTTTTTCTGCCATCTGGCTTATGGTAACTCATTTTCCTGCTGCCCTCTTCTCTTTTTTCTTCCTCACCAGGCAGACCCGGTCTTTGCCCGAAGCAAATATGTGTCCAGAGCACAGTGAGAAGAGGAAATTATGAACTGTGCCAAACTGAGATGGCATAAAGTAAAAGCTCCTGGAAGAACAGAAGCAAGTACAGCTAATAAAATAGCTGGCAATGTCCATCACGATGCAGGTCACTCATGCATAATGTCATTCTGAACCATGATAGAAGATTGGTGTATCACATCTGACTCTAATTGATGGTGAATCTGTCAGCAAGCCTGGGGGAGGAGGAAACAGGAATTAAGTGGCAATGACCTTTGGGTCAAGCATTTCCTGGCATAGAGGCTCCACCTGCACTTCCAAAGAAGCTGTGTTAGCATAACTCTTTAAACATGGCACATGCTGACATGATTTAAACCCTTTTATTTTGCCTGACTGGTGTCGACCAAACACTATAAACAGGGTTTAACAGACATTTTGAATTCTCATTGTCTTCTAAGACCTCTCCCTTGAGTGTTAAGCCAAATTAGAAAATCTGGTGTCCAGGTAGACCAGCGTACAACACAGTAGGGTAGACAGTGGGAAAGAATATTTAACACTGTAGTTGGAGAATATGGATAAATGTAGTGCTGAAACATAGGGAAGATTCAACTATGTTAAAAATTAGACAGTTTGTACTGGAGTTTATTTCTCCCAGGCACAGCTTTTACATTTGTGCCTGGGACCACAGCACACTGAGCTGGGGTGGCACAGCCACATCTGGCAGGGGATCCTGGGGAGTCAGCCTGCCAGCCCAGAACTGATCCGTGCTGGCTCAGCATGCTGCAGAAGGGTTGCCTGGGGCATACGGGTGCTACAGAGTGGGTCTACCTGGCAGGCAGTCCCCACGCATGTAGCACCCTCGTGCCCTAGCCAGCCTAGTCACCATCTACATGTGCGTTTCACCACATGTAACTACTCTGCTGTAGGACAGCACTTCTGTTGGGCAGTACTATCCTACAGCTGAGTTAATTAGTTTACTGTGGCTTAATAGCATCACATCTGTAGATGGTGATGCTTTACTGTAAAGCTAATTAATCAGCTGTGCAGTAAAGCATCTCATATAGATGCACCAGTTTAAAGCAGTTTAGATCATTAATATGAGGTCTAAATGAGTGGCAGATGGAGCTGGTGGCTTTAGATGCTTGGTCCAAACAGCCGTTAGTTGCCAGAAAATGTCTTACCCTGTTCTAGTTATTCCTGATATTATAACTCACAAAAAAGTGACAAAAATCAATTAAGGAACAGATTCCAATCTCTTATACTGGTATCATTTTAGAGTATCTGTACTAAAGTCAGATAACATAACATTAGCATAACAATGCTAATTGTCATTAGCATAACAATGATTAGAGTATGTCCCAATATTTTGGAGTGCTGAGAAGTTAAAAGTTGAGCTCCATATGATCATGGATATAATGTTCTGATTCCCATCCTGGGCTTTACCTAGCTGCTAAACCTGAATTGTAACTAATACAGGAAAATGGGGTTTCATTCTCAAAATTCCAATGAGGTTATAAGCACCTTTAGTAGCCAAACATCCCTTTGCGGTGATTATGGCTATGATCTCACCCCACTAAGCCAAGCACATGGAGGAATACAGAAGAGAGAATGTGCGCCTGACCAGCACTTTTAATTCTTTGTTAATCATGGAAAATGTCATGAGCACGTAGGAGAGAGAGCAGGACTGAGTAATAGCATCTTTATAACCCAGTTGTTATAACCATGAGCAATCAGTATTTCCACTTATATTGTGAGACCAATATTGCACTTAGAGTGCTAATTAATTATTCATAGTTGACTTTTAACTAAGTTCACTATAGGCTTACTAGTCAGGCTAATTCTATTTAAATAAGAAAAATGTACTTGTTAGTGACTCAGTAGTTATTTCTCACATAGGCTATCCATTTGAGAATACAGGGCATTTGTTTATATTGTTTTACTGTTACTTAAAATATGTATTGTCTTTATATATTTATACATTCATAAATAATATTTCCAAATAAAATATTCATCGAGATGGCTCCAAGTGTAGTGGGAAGCTGAAAATCCTGTATTAGTAACCAACTTTATATTTAGGAGGAACTAGCACCCAGAGGTCTTCATAACAATTCTAAACTTCTAATATAGCAGACAGCATAAGTAAAAAATGATTCCCTAGAAATTACAACAAAAAGGTCGCTAATGTACTGGGATTTACACCTTGTTGAGAAGTTGTTTAAAGGGACTCTGTCAAGACTGATAAATCAGGGATGTGATTGATATACTGTGTCTGTATCTCTTGTGGCACTTTGTAAAGTACTGTAAATGTAATTATTTATATGGTTTTCTAAAAAGCTAATGAATGTTGTTTCTTGTAAACATTAATTAATGACTGCAGGCAGTTGAGAGCTTATGCAAATCTCCTGGTTTGTAAGCCATTGCACTCCTACAATGCATTTTTGTAAAAAGTTTTCTACTTTTACTTTGAAATTTTTATTAGGTTTTTTTATCAGAAGCAGTAGTGAGATAAAATGATAACATTAAAAAGATGCAAGAGAAGTTGGCAATAACTTTTAAATGTTAGGAAGCAATATTTAAAGGATATTAAATGGAGTTCTCAAAAGTATAAGCATAGGTGAGACTCAGTCCTCATGGAAGTCAACGGGAGTTTTACAATAGATGTCTATGAGCATATCTTTGTGTCGCCATACGGTGATGTTGCTACAGTGACTTGGAAGTACTAAAGCATGGTGCAGTATGGGTGGTTACTGCGCAATGTGCACAGAATACAGTTAAATTTCACGAGTACCTCACCATAGCAGCGCACTATAATGGGGGAGTGTGCTGCTATGGCAATGTAGCTGCTGACCACGTGTAGACCCACAATTGCTACATTGCTGTCACATGCTGTACAGTGATGTAGCACTTTGCTATGTTGCCATACGGTGACGTGTAGATGTGCCCTATGAAATCAGAACTAGGACAACATTGAGGACTCTTGGAAATCTGACTTTAACCCTTATGAGCTGCTTAATAGGGTTTGCTGAACTTTCACACCGACATGAAACAATATTTGCTTAGCTTAGTTCAACTTTTGATGTGGTCCAAACTCACCTAAGTATAGGGAAATTTGTAAAAAAATGGTGCTGCCTAAGACCCTTCCTTAATAAACTATGAGTTTCCTTATTTATAGGTGTCTTCTGGTTAGGACAGTGATCAGGCTTCTCAGTTAAGAGGCCAACAGATAGAGTCACTTTCTTCACATCTCTTTGGTGTAAATACAGCTACTCCTCACTTAATGTCATAGTTACCTTCCTGAAAAATGTGACTTTAAGTGAAATGATGTTAAACGAATCCAATTACGTCACAGTAGTTACCTACTAGCAGGCGGCAGCCAAACAATGTTATAACCAAACGTTGCATGACTTTAAACGAGTATGTTCTCTAATAGATCAGCGATGTAATAACAAAACAATGTTAACCAGGATGATGTCAAGCGAGGAATACCTGTATCTTACCACTCTCATTCTGAAGGTGTGAAACCAAGACTTTCCTCTCAGGTCGTATTTCTGCTGTCACTTCAAAGGGTTTTTCCCTCACCCATTCTGGTGTTTTGGTACATGTCCCAAATAGACCTCAATGATAGGGACTCCTCCAAAGATTGCTACTTTAGGTTACTTCCTCCCCTTATCTGGCAGAAGGAACCTCAAGACAAGGCAGGGGGCCTGGGAAAGTCAGAATAAAATAGACACATTTTGTAGGGAGTTGTTCTACTTTTGCTTAGAGCTTTTGAATAGAATCCTGTTTGTATGGAAATCAGTAAGAGTCTTGCCATTGACTTCAGTGGGGTCTGAATTTGATCCAATTTTTGCAAAACTGAAACAGGTTGAGAACAAAAGTTTGCAAATTATCTAAGTCTGTTTGACTAGAACTATGCAAACCAAGATAGTTATATAGGCTGTAACCCTGTTGCACAACTTAATTTTAACTGCCAAGTACTATTCATAACCTGTTGTTTAAAGCTATATTATAACTGTGAAAAGAAGCAATGTCCAGAGTCTTAATTTAACAGGAAACAAGGTACAAAGTCCATGTTTTCTATAGCTACAGATATTTGCAGTAAAAATATTGGGTGTAGAATATGATCCTTAGAGAATATAATGTAAATAGTCCTGTGCTATGTGTAACAAGAATTCAGATTTTTCTATATTGAGAAAATTAATTTTTAAAGGGGATATAAATCCTCATGCTTCATAGCATAAACCAACCACTAATTGATAGGGATTAAACAGAAACTTCCTCTGACAAGCAGGTTATTCATCACTGCTGAATATGAGTTTTCACACATCCCCTCTGGAGTGAGGACTGAGCTAATCTGGTACAATGTTTATATTCAAATAAAAAGACTGTATTTTATTTCATTGCATATAAATAAAAAACACATATATGAAAGTTAGTAATTTGTTTTGAAAGTCTGACATTGTTTTATTTTGTTTGCTGTTTACATTAGGGTTACTGTTTTTTTAAACCTATATTATTTAGAACATATTTAAGTTTTTGTGTCTATGGTAAATAGAGTTTGAAAGTTTTCCTTTGGATAAATATCTGAGAATGAAGATGAAACATATTCAAATCTTTGCAAAGAAATAGGGCTGGAAATTGTTTAAGAAGATATCTCACAAAATGGCTACTAGTTCTTGGTTTCAAATACATTTGAAATCTATAAAGCTAGTTTCTTAAAGTATTCTTAAATTCTTAAAAAAATTCTTAAAGTAATTTCAGTATTTCCATTTCAGGGCATGATCTATATGGTATTATAATAATAATATTGCATTTATTTTTTAAAGATATCAACACTTTTTCAAACATAAGTATTATTTAGACTTGGTTTTACACAATCTCAAGAACTATTAAGTACCATTTTACACCACTGTCCTCAAACTCAGGACCTTTGCAGAGCAGTTCTATGTTTGGTGTTGCTCTACTACGAAACCCACTATCTCAGGGATCTGACAATTGCTATCATTAGGGACCTACTTAATTCACGATTTGTGGATTTTATGGAAAACACAAAATCTGGGATTGTCTGTGAAATCAACAAAAAAAGTCATTAAATGCGGGCACCCCAATGGGATTCAAGGGTCCTCGCTGCCAGGAGGAGAAGCCACCAGATGGTGGGGTGGCATGAAATACAGCAGACAAAATAGCGGCTGCCCCCTCATTCCTCC
The DNA here is from genome assembly GCF_001723895.1 of Crocodylus porosus. Classification (NCBI taxonomy): domain Eukaryota; kingdom Metazoa; phylum Chordata; order Crocodylia; family Crocodylidae; genus Crocodylus; species Crocodylus porosus. The sequence continues at coordinate 35,752,935 of NW_017728918.1, forward strand.
TCCCTCTATTGGAGTCTCTCCACCAACCAGCACTGAAGGGCAAGGCCTCTCCACTAATCAGTCCTGAAGAGCAAGACCACTTCAAAATGCCCACAAAATTGGCTCTGAATGCCACAAGCAAACTGTGAAAAACCTTTTGTCTCACCACAACTTAAGTATGTCCCTAGCTATCATGCTATAATGAATTCATAGGGACAATAATAATCCAGTGAATATGTGTTTTGTGATAAAGAGGAATAAAATAATGGTCATTCCAAGTGAGATTTTACTGAAACTGAACCAAACTTTTGGCCAGTATTTTCCCAAAAAAGTACAATCTAATCTTCTAAAATGCAAGCAGTATCACTAACAAGTATTCAGACACAATTTAGGGATCAGCTACTGCTATTTATTCATAGAATTAAACTGTTGAGCACAAAACTGAATGCATATTTCAGATAATTGAAATGCAGCCTCCCCAGCACTGACTGGCATTTGTATACCATATAAGGATGGGCAGGTATATCACTCTAGTTTACAGTGTAAGAAAAACAACCATAAATAAAAAAGGGAAGCAGGAGATGACCTTTTAAAAGCAGAAGCTTGAACCCCCCACTCCCCCCAATTGCCAGTAAGTTTGGAGACCACCAAACCAACTTCAGCCGGCTCAAGCTTGCTCTGTTCCACATTCTGTAACCCAGCAACAGCACATAGAAGGACCCCAGACTTATGGAAATTCCCCAAAGATGCGTGCGCATATATGCCTTATGCCTATGTATACTTATATTTGCATATGTATGACCTGTTAACATAAAGAGTACTATCGAACTCAGATCCGGGGGATCTTTTTGTCTCTGGACATTGAGTACCCCTCTGCAGAGCAATAAACTCGCATACCAGACACTCCCTCGTTCTCTGCCTAATTGATTGTGGCTAGGAATGAGCCCAGAGACGGGGCGTGGCCAGTGGTCATCGGTGTATGAGCACACCCTTCGGTGTATGGGTGCTACGCAGTAGCTGGCCAATTTCCCCGACAATAGATAGGTCACTCTGCCTAACCAGTCCACATCAGACATCTTAGCCTTAGGATTGATAAAAAGAGTCATAGTGGTACTGGGCATCTTTTGGTTGCAGACTAGGAAAATATTTAAAACACATGCTTATGATATTAGGACCTAAAACTGCAAGCCTTTTTACATATAAATAGGCCATCATCTGAGTAGTCCTGTGAAGCCAAGTGGATCATTTTCATGAATATAGATTTGCGAGCTCCAATTTTTTGCCTGCCCATTGTGAATAAGAAGTTATTTTAAATTTCACAAGTTACTTATCAAACCACTTTTCTTTCACTTCATCTATCAGCAGTGCCTGAGTATCAGTAAGAGAGCTTTGAGCACAAGACCCTTTGTTATGGCTTTGTGAATGCAGGAATCTACAGAGCATAAAAAAGTATAGTATCTTGAAGGGGTTTTCACAAAGAAAGCTCTACAATGCTGTGTAGTTCTCACTTACAGATGCATCAGCAAATACATGACTTGCACAGGCCTGGAAAAAAACCTGCCTCTTAACGCTATTTCTTGTTCTTTTAATGATGCAATGACAATAACCTTTTTACCCTCATTCAGCAGCACACTGTGACACCAAGTCACCACAACAAATCCTCCTCCTCTTCCAATTGCCCCTCCCACCAAGTTCTACAGACAGCACCCGTGAGATGGAGCCCCTGACACATACCACCAAGTTTCCTTTCTTTACAAAAACTATTAATTGTCCTTGAAAGAAAAAAAAATATGTCTGAATTACAGTGGAAAAGGGTTTTGCTCATTCAAGCTAGTTTTCCAAAAATCCATAACATGGGTTTGAAAACCTCAGCCTCCTAGAGGAAGGTCATGCAACTCAAACTTCATAGAGGACCACTTGCAAGATGTACTTAAGGGTCAAATGAGATTCTACTCATTTTATTCCAAGTGAGATTTTATTGAAACTGATACAAACTTCACCTTTTTAACCAGTATTTTCCCAACCAAGTTCTGTCTAATCTTCTAAGATGGAAGTAATGCCATGGAAGTAGTGTCACTAACAAGTATTCAGACACAATTTTTATCAGATATATTCACAAAGTTTCATTAGTTGTGCTATTGGATCATTCAGTAAATTCCTTGATTTCAGATTAAATATATAATTTGGGACAAATTACTTATTGATGTAAATAGGCACATGCTGATGGATTTCAGTGGTGTTATGAACACTTACACTTTCCAGAAATTGACTCTTAAGATATAGGGCCAACAGTAAAAAAGGAGGAGGTAATAACTAAACAAATTATTTCCTTTTTTCAAATATCTATACCTCCATACACCGGATCAGCAAGAAAGGACATGACAACTTGTAAAACTAGTTTGGATAATCTAAGCAGAGTTTAGCTGTTTCAGAAATGAATATGATTAAAGGATTTAACAGCTACAAAGGTTTTTATTGCTCAGAAAACAACCACCCCTTAAGTGTCCATTTTCATCAGCTGTAGCATAAGCAAGAGAGTAATAATCACTGACACTAGTCCACTAAAGCATCTTATTGTGTGCCAGATAATTATAATCAATGTAAATCAATGCTGATCTGAAGTAAAATGTAGAAGAAAATGCAAAGGAATAGACAGGAATGAGCTGGCCAAAGAGGATGCCAGCATTACTCAATGCTTCCTATTGACTCACCCTCTTTGCCATGTGATTATTTTTTCACCAGTGAGTGGGCAATGACAGTTTTAACCATTTCCCTTTCATCCTTTCATAGTTATTCATGAGTTTAAATTGCTAAATTTATGCCATTCATGAAAGTCCCATTTTGTGTTTGCATTTCAGGATGACACATCCACACACTGATGACACAACACAAAGTGATATCACATGTTAAGTTGTCTATTATTATCTTGTAAATGACATTTTCCCTTACATTTTCTTCCCAAACCTTTTTCTGGACACTGCTGCAACTAAATTTGAAACAAAACAGGCAAAGAGCCGTGTTGTATAATTAAGCACAGGGTTACCATGTTAGGATATCCTGTTATATAAGCAGGTCTTCCTACAAAATTTACCACAGGATGTCTCATTATTGTAGTCTTTTTCCTTCTATTCACCTTCTTGATTAGATGGCAAAACCTTGGTGATGGGGCTCATCAGATTTTTTTGTTTCTTTACAAGTAATACCACATTTACACAGTTATAAGACAGGGTTTCCCCCTCTATCAACATGGGTGGGGGGAACCTTGTTTTACATTCACATACAAGGAAACCTCACTCAATAATGGAAAGCAACTATAATGGTGATTAAATGCAGCCAACACTGAGCATGACTATAGAGAACATGGCCTATATAGGACAAACATACTGAGGGGAACCTTCTACAAGGAATTTTTTTAAGGAAAATTTTTCATGTTCCAAGCCAAATCAGTCAAATCAATTCCAAATCTGTGAATGATTCAAGAACCATATGTGGCCCTACTACCAGCAAACATCCTCCACCCTCTCCTGAGGCTTCAGATACTTCCAAATCATTTCAAATCTACATGCAGGCCCAAGCCTGGAGATTTGGGGTTCAGATGCCCCTGAGTTTTGCTTGTCCTCAGCCATATGGCCACAGGAGCAAGCTAAGGAGGAGTCCCCATTTCCATAAAGTGGGCATAAAGTCAACATATTCCCACTAGAAATGAAAGTAGGAGTTTAACTATACATTACCTCTGCCTGGGTGCTACCCCTTGCCAAAAAAGTGGTTATTCCCAGTGACTAGGAAAATAGCCTTGATGGTCATGGTGTTTTCCCTGCCAGAATAGTGTAAGCCAACTAAATAAGACATGTAGTAGTGCCCACTGCACTCCCCCCTCCCACTACTACAGCACTCTTTTCAGGTCACGGTAAGCCACTACACTGAACATATTTTACTTCCTCTTCACTCCCACAGCTAAGCAGCATCTTTCTTTCCCATTTCAAATGAGTCCTGTTTTTAACCAGCCTTAAATGTCTGCCATACATCACTGAACAGAGCCTCAAACAGGTTACCCAGAATCTCTGTAGCCCTCTCTCAGCCTGTTGCATATGACTAATGTAGCCCCATCCTCCATAATATGGACCCAGACCAGATTGCTCTGTGCCTCCTCTGCACATAATTTTTGGGGGAATCCTAGGACTCGTGACAAGAACATGTGATTCCAGCGAAGAGTAGGGGGCTAACTAGGACATGGCTTCTCTGTGGGGAGTACCTGTAGTGCACACACATACTGAGCAGTATTGAGCTGTGGAGTTTCCAGGGCTTGAAACTCTGTTGTCTCTTCTGGGGCCCTGCCCAATAAACAATATGGTACATTATAAGCCTTTTGGGTTTAGATTAATATCATAAAGTAAGTACAGAACTGCTGCTTAAAAGTGTGCTTATGTACCTGTGATAGAAATTGCACCAATTTTAAAATAGATAAACTGCATCAATTTGGGATGAGCTATGTCTACAAGTACCTGTAGTGACTTCCTTATATGCAAATTATTATAGATACATTAATTTCTAAGTCATTGTTTTTGAATTTTTTCTTACTTCCATGTGGCCAATAAGAACAGAGTCTAAGGGGAAGAAAAAGTAGAACGGGCTTCAGAGAGCAAGGGGAAAACCTGACTCTCAGATTTATTTTCCATGCTATAGCACTGGGAGAGGGACACCATCAAGGAAAACCTCCAATAATTTAATTCTATACCTGGAAAATTATAACAAATTTATATATTTTTTTCATTTATAGAATCTAATTATTGGGGGAGGTCATCTTATAATCAGGGTTGTCTTATATTTGCATAAATATGGTAATTTATAGTTTCATAGTTTTATGGTTTCTAGGGTCGCAAGGGACCTGAGCAGATCATCGAGTCTGACCCCCTGCCATGGCAGAAAAGAGTACTGGGTTCAAATGATCCCAGCAAAGTGTTTGTCTAGCCTTGTCTCAAATACTTCCAAGGTAGGAGCTAGCACCACTTTGCTTGGAAGTTGGTTCCAGATCCTAGCCACCCTGAAAGTGAAGTAGCATCTCCTGATATCTAGTCTGAACCTACCCTCTGCCAGCTTGTGACTATTATTTCTAGTCACTCCTGGTAGTGCTCAGGGGAACAGGGACTCCCCCAATGCCTGCTGGTCCCCTCTGACTAGTTTGTAACAGGCCACTAGATCCCC
>NW_017728918.1:35758320-35798242 GCF_001723895.1 Crocodylus porosus
GTGTGGTTGGCCTTCCTGACTGCATCCCCACACTGCCGGCCTACGTTCATCTTGGCATCAATGATGACTCCAAGATCCTTTTCTGCCTCTGTACTGAATTTTTGGGGAATCCTAGGACTCATGACAAGAACATGTGATTCCAGTTAAGAGTAGGGGGCTAATTAGGACTAGGACTAGGCTAACAAGGATTCACCAAATACTTTAAACTTTCAAATCCTATATTCGAAAGTATTTAGGGAGATTGACTCAGGAATCTAGGAGTCATTGAAAGCAATGTGTATCATGCTTTCTAAAATAGAGACCTTACACACAAAGTATTTACACTGACATTGTGATGATTTGAAACATAATTTGAAAATCAGGAAACCTAATTTGGGGGCTAACATATTTACATTATAATTAATAAATCAGTAGATGTCTCCCTTCCTGCCTGAAGAAGGGTGACTGTGCCCAAAAGCTTCCAACTACTCAGCTGGTCTAATAAAAGATATCTCATATACTCAAAGAACCTTGCCTGCCTATATCAAGGAGCACATCTGTGATGGGATGATGTTCAAGGGCAACCAGCATGGTTTCATTAGGGGCAGGTCTTGTCAGACCAACGTGATTGCCTTCTATGATCAGGTCACAAAAGCACTGGATGCAGGTGCCGCGGTGGATGTAGTCTTTCTGGACTTCAGCAAGGCCTTTGACACAGTTTCCAACCCCATTCTCATTAAAAAACAAGGTGACTGTGGCATTGATACCTACATAGCCAGATGGATTGCAAATTGGCTGAAGGGTCGTATTCAGAGGATAGTGGTGGACAGGTCATTTTCGACCTGGCGGCAAATGGGCAGTGGAGTCCCCCAGGGCTCGGTCCTTTGGTCCACACTGCTCAATTTCTTTATTAATGACTTGGACAATGGGGTCAAAAGCAGCCAGTTCAAATTCACTGATAACACCAAGATTTGGGCATACTAGTAGGAAAGGACAGATTACAGCAGGACCTGGACAGGTTACAGGGGTGGGCTAACAAAAATAAGATGGGTTTCAATACAGACAAGTGCAGGGTGCTGCACTTGGGCAGTAGGAACCAGCAGCACACTTAGAAGATGGGAAACTCCTTCCTCAAAAGCATGGTGGCAGAAAGACTTGGAGTCATTACTGACTCCAAGAAGAACATGGGCCAACAATGCGAAGTCACAATCAGTAGGGCTAACCATACCTTGTTGTGCATCCACAGATGCATCCCAAGCAGGGTCAAGGAGGTGATCCTCCCCTTCTATGTGACACTGGTCAGGCCACAGCTGGAGTACTGTGTCCAGTTCTAGGTTCTGCACTTCAGGAGGGATGTGGATAGCATTGAGAGGGCTACCTGCATGATCTGGGAACAGCAGGGCAGATCCTACAAAAAGCGGCTACGGGACCTTAACCTATTCAGCCTTCAGAAGAGAAGGCTGAAGGGGGACCTGGTGGTTGTCTATAAACTCACTAGGGGGGACCAGCAGGGTTTGGGAAAGACCTTGTTCCCCTGAGTGCCCCCCAGGGTAACAAGGAATAACGGCCACAAGTTGTTAGAGAGTAGGTTTAGACTAGACATCTGAAGGCACCACTTCACAGTCATGGTGGCTAGGATCTGGAACCAACTTCCAAGGGAAGTGGTGATGGCTCCTACCCTGAGGGTCTTTAAGAGGAGGCTTGATGCCTACCTGGCTGGTGTCATTTGAGCCCAGTTTTTTCTCCTGCCCAGGACAGGGGGTTGGACTAGAAGATCTACAAGGTCCCTTCTGACCCTACTTCTATGAATCTATGAATCTATGTCCTTAAGCCAACAGGCTACAACCAAAAGTCCTATAATGTGAAGCATTTATCTGTCATCTTATGCTCCTCTCATAACATTTGAAAAGAAGCCAAGTAGATGGAGTCAGTAGGTTGTTGCTCATTTGCTTCTTGATACCAAGTTCCTCTAGCATGCAGTATCCAAAACTGAGTTTTCTTTCACAGTCTTCTGCTTTAAAGCCCTTCTTTACAGCCATTTCTATTTATTACACAAGGGAACACACCAAGTCTTATAGCCTCATGTGTACTCCTATTAGTACCACAATGTTTGCAATATAAATCAAAGTATTTTGTAAGTACTATAAGACTCTTGATTTATGTAGAGGGTGGAGCCCCAAAATAGAGCTATTCATGCCTAAGTCAAAGAAATGGGGATGATCATATCCAAAAATCTTATTATGATGGTTATCAACGGTGTGGAAGGAAAGTTTCTATGAATCTGGAGAACTTTTCCTTATAAAAAAAATCCATATGGAATACAAAGACACACAAAGAAAAGAATTCAGTGCCTCCTTTCCCTTAGAATGTGGATAGATTTATTTTCTTATTCTCCCCATATGTATGTAGTATCAATACTATGTGTGAAACACCTGTGCTATATGTATAAATACACAAGATAATCATAGAATCATAGAAAATTAGGGTTGGAAGGGACCTCAGGAGATCATCTAGTCCAACCTCCTGTTCAAAGCAGGACTGTCTCCAAATCTATCATACTAGCCAAGGCTTTGCCTAGCCAGGTGTTAAAAACCTCCAAGGATGGAGATTCCACGACCTCTCTGGGTAACCTGTTCCAGTGCTTTACTACCCTCCTAGTGAGAAAATTCTTCCTAATATCTAACCTAAACTTCCTTTGCTTCAACTTGAGACCATTATTCCTTGTTCTGTCATCTGCTACAGAACCATCCCTGGTGGGGAGGGGCAAATCAGGGTGCTGTGCTTTGGAGGGGGGGCAAGCAGTCAGTGCCGCACAGGGCCCACCATGGCCAGTGAGTGCTGCCAGCTCCGGCTGCTCACCACCCTCCCCTTCCAGGCCCTGCACAAGCTGATATACCCCAGACCCTGCAATCCCCGAGGGATGGCTCTGTCTGCCACCACTGAGAACAGTCCTGCTCCATCCTCTTTGGAACCCTGCTTCAGGTAGTTGAAGGCTACTATTAAATCCCCACCTCAGGCCAGATACAGATGTACAGGCACGTGAAGTTTTGAAAATCTCACTAGCAAAAAAAAATGCCACGAAAAAAGTAGTATGGCTCACGCCATAGGAGCAAGCACCAGCAGACATGGAGGCTCAGTCCTCCAGGGAGATACTCTGGCTGCCAGCCAGAGTATCTCCCCTCCTCTAGCTGTTCCCGAGCTCCTCCAGCATTGTAGGAGCTGCAAGGAGAGAGGAAATGGCAGCTTCCCTGAAGCAGGGCAATCTGCCAACCACACCAAACCTCACATGCAAGTCTTGTCCTGCCCCTACCTGGGGCAAGACAAAAAGCATGGACCTGGCTGAGGACTACACCCTCCTCTCTCTGATTGGTCCACTTGCAACCTGGGGGCAGAGCCTCTGGAGGGGATAAAAGAGCAGCATGTCCAACACACGAGTGGCTTCGTCAAAGGACAGTGAAAAGAGTGGGTGAAGAAGAGCTGACAAAGCTGGCCAGCAAGGCAGAGCTGTTGTCCTGAAGAGCCCAAAGAAGCCCCTTTGCTGAATGGGAAATGGCAGGTGGCCATGTTCCACAGCCCTGCTGCAAGGGAGCATGGTGAGCAGTGCACAGATGGTACATGTCGGGTCTGGGGAGTGGGCCGAGACCCTGGGAGCTGCTCAAGGCAGTTCAGTTCTCCAACCCCTAGCATGAGGCCAAGAACACTGTGCATGGACATTGGATGTCCGGTCTGGGGAGTGAACCGAGAACCTGGGAGCTGCTCGAGGCTACTTGGGTCTCCAGCCTGTGGCACGATGCCAGAAACTTGGTGCACAGATGGTGCACACTGGGTCTGGGAGTGGACTGAGACCCTAAGAGCTTTTTGAGGTAGTTCAGCTCTCCAACCCCCTGGCAGGTGGCCAGGTAGCAGTGCACAGGCTGGTGCATGGTGGGTTTGAGAAGGACTGGGCCCTGGGAGCTGCTCAAAGCAGCTCGAGCTCCCCGACCCCTGACATGAGGCCAAACTGTTGGTGCACAAGCAGCACATGGAGAGTCCAGGAGCGGACTGAGACCCCGGCACTGCACAAAGCAGCTCGGGTCTGCAACTCCTGGCATAAGGGAGACCCACCAGTGCAAGGAACGGTTCACAGGGCTCCGAGCAGGTCAACAGTGGAAGGAGTCCAGGGCAGCTGTGGGCCCCTGCCGAGCCAGAAGACACCATGATCGGAAAGACAGGGACAGCCTCATTGGGCTTCAGAGTTGTGAGTGCCAGGAAAGGGGATTTCCCACACGGGAGAGGAGAATCTCTCATCAGTGAGCCTAACCTCAGGAGGAGAAGCCTGAATGGGAGGGACCCCTGGGTTTGGAAGTTTCCCTCCTGGACTATCCCAGTTGTGGTGTTGCGGGCCTGGAGCCACTGGGGATCTTTTCCTCTCCCATATCTCTGGAGTGCTGCCACTGCTCTAGAGGCAGCCTGGGTTGTTCTTTGTGCTGTTCAAGGTTTAAGCTTATGTTTGATGTTCTTGCACTTCATATTTTATAAAGTTAGTGCCTTATATTTTGTGTATTTGTGTCTTATGTTGGTAAACTTACACTGTGTAGAGTTTAAGGTTGTATAATCTTTATTCAAGACCTTGGTTTTGATGCTTTCACATTATTTACCTGTATTCTGAGAGGGTGTATAGGATTGTATAGATAGATAGATATATTGCATATAGTTATCAAGCCCTCTGTGTGTGTGTATATGTGTGTGTGTGTGTGTGTGTGTGTGTGTGTGTGTCTATATATATGTTCGACTTTTAACCTGTATTTATTATTAAATAAATTTGTACATAGTTAAGTTCATAGAGTGTCCAGGTCTGGCTCTATAGGGGTAGAAGGTAAACTGTGTGCAGCAGCATTTTCACTCCACAGTGCACTTGCCCTGCTAACTTTTCCCTTCCATTAGAGACGGAAGTACAGAACTAGGTACTACCCCAGGCTCCAATTCCAATGAAGGTAACTTCCCCAGAGGTTAGCCCTCTCCCTCCTTAATAACATCAGCAAAGATAGGCTTTGTAGCATCCCAGATTTGTCAGCCTTCCAGATATGTGGCATGATCTGTGAGAGCAAGTTTTGAAAAAAAAAAACTATAAAGGAGGTCCTGTCTACAGCTTGTGAGAACAGGGAGTTGCATCAGTTTAAACATTTAAATCAATTTAGTTAGACTGGTCAAATCCCCACATGGACACTCTCACTTCAGTTTAAGAATGGCTTATCTTGGTTTCAAGTCAGTTGAGAATAGATTTTAGCAAAAACAAAATAGCCCATTTGTAAACTGAAATAAAAAGTTCACACACAAAGATTTTAAACTAGTCACTTAAGCCAAAGCTGTGCAATTTCTAAGCCACAGGAATCACATCCCCCAGGAGCCGGTCCAGTGGGAGCTGATGCCCCACAGGGCACGTCAGACATGCCACACAGATGCTCCTTCCACTCCATGCTGTGCTACATGGGTTTGCAAATACAATCCTCCTACCGCTGCATTGCATGCCTGCACAGACATTCCTCCCCCCAGCCCCCCAACACACACACACACACACACACTCTCTGCTGTAGTACACAGGCATGATCCCCTCTGCACATACAGCCTTGATCCTTACTCCAGGTGTGGCTCTGGACTCACCCTCAGCTCCCCACATTGGCACACTGCTCCACCCCCCTGGGTAGAAGGCAGGAAGCAGCTGGAGATGGGAAATAGAAGCCTGGAGGCCCCAGTTCCTCTTGCAGTCGGAGCAACTGCGGGGTGGGGGGGGCAGTGGCTGGGTCAGAGCTGAGGGGCCACACATTTACCCCTCACAGGCTGCATGAGCCACCACAGCCATGAATTAAACCATTGCAACTGAAAGAATGCAAATTCATTTCTAAAGAAGAAGCTGAGCCCAGTTCCAAAAGGCCTTTAGGTGTCAAAATCTCATCTAGGTACCTAAGTCCCATTTGTTTCAAAAGCAGTTTGGCACCTAAATATCTAGTCCTTAGAGTGTTTTGAAGCCTCAGATCTCTTTTGACCCTTCCCTCTACCACTCAGAAGAAAGCATGGTTGCTTACAAGGTCCTTTGCCAGCTCTACTCCCCCAGATGTTCACCCTACTCTGGTATGATCCCCCCTTTGGGTAGCTTAGTGTATAATCTTTAAGGTGAGTTTATGTCATGCCAGTTTCTTTAGTAAAAGAAACACTTGTTGTAATGAGTAAGTTAAAAAGAGAGGTCAGGCCACTTCAAATAATCCTGTGTTTACCCTTCCGTACAGACTGAAATATATTTAGCTTTGGTAGGAAACCTGAATTTGCTTATTTAATAGACATCTCGTTTAAAACTATATGGTGTCCTGGGATTCAGATATGTTTGTTTCCCACCGATTTCATTAGACTCCCAGCTATGCACCTGTTGACAAAATTTCACCTTTATTCTTTCCAAAGGGTTTTTCTTGGCTATTCTATATAGGTATGAACAAACAAAGTTCTGATCTAAATTATGCAAACATACAGATATGATCATACCGAATGCATAAAAGGGCTTTAGCAGAGGGGTCAAGTTTTGATTGAAATCTAGACTTAACCCAAGAACAGGGCATTCACATGCAAAGTTTTAGTGTAGTCTATGTGTATTACGGCAGGTTTGTTGAAAGCAGAGAGGCCTTGTATTGACTATATAAGCATACTAGTCATCTTTTCGTTCTTTTTCTGAAGCATACTCATCACAATCTGGTCCTGTTCCATGGGCGCAGCTTGTAGGTGCTACCACAGCACTATTAATATAGTTGTTGCTACTGTTGCACTGTTGCTATCTGTGATAGGCTCCCAATTTGTTTACTTCTGTTCTCCAGATTCCCAAGTTCTACAGAAAGCACAACACGCCAGGACTGTTTTTCTGAATAACACAGAAAGACACAATTGAAGGCGGACAGCCTTCAACACAAACAAGATTCTGTTTAAATGACTTAACTTTGCCACTATCACTAACATTGACAGCATGCAGGAGACAGAGAAACTGAATTTCTTCAGAGAAAGAATTAAACACAGGCAGCTTTGGATGAAATCAAATGAGACAATGCTATGGAGGGAAAGGAAACAGAGTGGAGACAAAAATTGTTCAAAGATAAATGAAAGTATCCCATGGTTAAATGGTACAAATCAAGCAGGTGAGAGCAAAGTCAATGTAGCTGTACAAGGAAGTGAAAGTTGTGATTCAGGATTCACTAGAGCTAAAAACAGATGAACTGAAGAGCTCCCAGCTAGTAGAAAAAATTACATGTATAAACACAGTACCTATATTTTCAATTGTGCAGATGACACGAGAAAATGTCATCAGGGATAAAGTGAAAGGTTACCTGGATAAAAAGGAGCTCATTAAAGGGGTCAGCATAGATTACCATACTTTACAAAATTGCAATGAATTTGAAGTAAAAAAGATAAAGGGAGAAATTAGGAATTAAGTCAGTGAAACTATATATCGGCTTTTTATTATGGAGTAGTTTCACACTCCAGCTCTCTCAGAATGCTTTCCCAAGTAATGGTTTAGGTCAGGGATGTCCAACTTTAAAGCTCCCAAGGGCCACACCATTGAGAGTCACACACTGTATGGGCCACATTAAGTGAGGCATACTCATTCCAGTTGCTTCATTTGCCAGTGAGAGCACCACACCTGCTGCCTCATTCAGGAGCAATCTCCCCCTAACACAGTGCCAATCCTTTCCTACACACACAGCCCAGCCTCACCCTCAGGATCCTAAGTTGCCCTGCACTGCACCCCCTCTCATCCCCAGAGCAAAGGCAGGAAGCACAGCTGGAGGAGGTGGAATTGAAGACTCTATCTGCTGTTGTAGACAAAACGACGGGGGAGCCCTGGAGCTGTAATTTAACTCCCTGAAGGCTACATGAGGTTTTGAGGTTATCTAATGCTCTGGGCCTGCAATTTAGAGTGATGCTAACTGAGCTATATTGGACACATCTACAAATATTATTAATGTGATTGAATAAATTCCAGTGCAGTTTGCTCTGAAGTTTATTGCTCCTGGCACCACATTTACACATGTGCCCAGGACCATAGCATATTGAACTGGGTCAGAGCAGTACTGGCTAGCAAGGAGTCCAGGGGGTCAGTTTGCCAACCTGGGTCTGCTCCTAGTTCAAAGTGCTGCGGAGTTGCTGGCTGGCACACAACGATGCTTCAGTGTGGAGATAGCTGGCAGGCAGGCCCCACACTGAAGCACCCCCCAGCCAGCCCTGTGAACTTCTACATGTGCATTGTGGTGCAAGATAGTACTTGTGTTTACAAGTATTAACCTATGGCAGTGCTGATTAGTTTACTATGGCATAATAAGGCCACATGTGTAGACACTTTTAGTTTGAAAATCAGTGTAGCAAAGGATTGGTAAATCATTACTGTACATAATTCTAGCTAACTTACAGTAGGGATGATCAAAAAAAATCTATCAACGTTGTTTCACAATGGCAAAAGAAGTTTTTTACTATTTTTTTTAAAAAAAGTCTACTTTCTACAAGTTTTGAGGACATCTTTACATAAAAAATCCCATTGTTGTTACACTGACAGTCACAAGACTTCACAAGTTTTCTGGACTGGAATTGGCCATAATTTCTGCCAGAAGATCATTAGAAAGCTAATCTCATATCATTATTTTAGTAAGGACTTTTTGTATTAGCTCCAAGCATTGTACTTACTGAACTTTTTTCCTACTATGACTACAGTGCATGCATGTATTCACAGAATGTTAAAACAGAAGGTTAAATATGCATTAATATTTGAGGAAATCAAATTCTTTATGGTCCTATGAGTAGCGAATCTTTGATTTCCTCATAAAAATATCTATTTACAAAAAGCTAAGGTCAGTTTACAGTTTCCTGGAGAAAACGGTTTTTGTATTAACTGAAAAATCAGGTGACATATCCTATGTGAATGCACAACTGCTATGACTGTTAATAAATAACCAAAGGAAGGATACTTTGGAACATAAACTTGGGTTTGTTTGAGATTGATTCAACTACACTATAGCTGGCAACAACCACAAAAAAGAAAAAATAACCAAAGAAAATCTTACAATGTGTCTGTGAAGTGTTACCTATGTTAACAGCAAACAGCTGGAGTCACCTTTAATTATTATTATTTCCAATGAATGTAAGGTCTAATATATGCCATATTATCACTTAATTTTTTTATAACATATGCTGCACGTGGATAGTACCTGTCCTGTAACACTCTCAAATCATTTTACCAGGATAAAGTATAAATGTATGTGACGGGCTGGCTGGCAGTGACTTAGCCCAAGGGTTTTGAAAGGGCAAAAGATGATTGGAGGACTTGGGATTCCCTTTCTTCACCAATCTGGTAATGATTTGGCCCCGAGGGGAGGCTGCACCCAGCAGGAGAGGCTCCCCAGCTCCAGCAAGGATCTGAGCAGCGACCTGAGAGGTTCCCAGCCCTGCTTCCAGCTCCTCCAGCAAGAGGCCGAGTAGCTCGATGTGAGGCCGGGGCTCCTGGAAGGTCAAGACCCCTAGCAGCCTGGAGCAGTACCAGCACTGGTGCCCATGTGGTAGTGTTTCTGATTACCATGTGGGAGCTCTGCGTTCAACTCCCAGCTGAGGTCAGTAAGCTAACAGGGAGGAATTCCTCTTGCAGTGAAAAAGGGCCATTGTGGTTTTCCCCCTACAGGTACCTAGGCCCTATATTCCTTTTCATTTGACATTCTGTATCTTGTGCCTTTTATATTTCACCAACCAGTATTGTCTTTTGTCAACTGGATGAATTTGTCCATGATTGTAAGTGTCTAGCTTTTGTTGAATCCTGCCCCTGGGGGCATTGTAGTGTCCCCTATACCCCCTGATTTATGCTGGTTATGTTCCCAGTATTGTTCTGTCATTAAAAGGTATATGGTTAAGTCCCCATTAGTGGTCTGGCTCTGCTCTATAGGGGGAGGAGAGTCCCTACACTTCCCACCGAGCTTGTGCACCTGCTTTGATCCCTTCAATTGAAGAGGGGGTACCTCTTGGAGTACACCCAGGTTACATGTATAATGGGTATTAGCATATAAAGCCTCTATAAAATAAGTAAACATTTTTATCCTTGTTTTCTGGGTGGAAAATTGAGACAAATATAGATTAATTGACTTATAACTAGCTAGAAAAGAACATACCAAAGGATGATATTTAAAGGAAATATTAAGAGACTGAGATATCACAGTGAGATGGAAAGACAAATAGGAGAAACTCAAGAAGAATTCTGCTAAATCAAGTGTGAAAAACAAATGCAATAATAAATGATGGAAGTACATAAACACAACCTAGAATCTGGAGTGAGTGGAAGAGCAGAGTACAAGTATGTAGGTTTTAAGCAATGTCCTAGTATTAAGGGTACGTCCCAATGCTAAATGATGACTTTTGGTTGATACTGCCTAAATCAAATCAGCAGCATATGGGCAGTGGGCCAGACTGGGCCTGCAGAACTGGGGGACTTTGGTTTTATGTTGGTATAGAGACATGAGGAGAAGGGCTGGTCTGGGGCCACATCGCAGGAGGGAGAAAAAGTGGCAGGGAAAAGCAACTGTTACAGCAGCAGTGGCAGCCAGTCAGAGTGCCAGCCAGCCTCAACCCTGAGCTAGGTTGTTCAAGCCCGCAGCTCTGAAAAGTTGCTAGCTTAAATTCTTATTCATGTTTCAATTTTAAAAGGTTCTAGTTTATTAATTCATTCATCCTTTGCTCTTAGTTCTCCCCAATGCATATGTCCCACAACCCTGTCCTCTACTCTGTTCACCATTCATTTTTATAGATTTCTACATGTAAAAAGCATTAGCAATATTGTGTAAATAATGGGTATCTGCAATTATAGATAAGACTAGCTTGAGATGATCATCAGTTCTCCCACAGAGGGGCAGAGAGCACATCTGTTTGAAGATAGAAACTCTGTTACTGATCCTAGCCCTTAAACAGATTTGTTTGCTAGAGTCCCAAAGCAAAATATGAACTGCAGTACCACAGCGATACATACTAATTTCACCAGCTTCTGCATTTCCTTGCACCATTACACTTTAATTTTAGTTTCACTCTTTGCTTTGGAAATAAGAGACAGTCCATAGCATTATATACTTCATATATAAATATTTTACAGATCCTGACATTTTCCTTGCTCTCCAAAGACACTGGTCTTCAACACTATAGTACTGTCAAAAGTGATCAAAGGAGGAGCTGCAAGCAGATATTTTGAAACGGAATAACTGATCAAAGGAAGGATTATGATGAAAAAAAGTGCTTTGACTGGAGATATGTTATGTCACATAAGGTATGGTTGGGAGGGAGGAGTGTTCAGCTTTTCAGATTATTAAAAATAGCTGGGGATTTTTTATTGTTGTATAACGGAGATTAATCAGTTACTACTTCACATTCTAATATATTCTCAACTCTAGGCACTTTCCTGAATTCTTTTCAGCCTTAGTTCTAAGGGCTTCTCCTTTTTCTTTAGGATAAATGTAAATTCTTCCTCTGACATATCATGAACCAGCTGCTTTTAAAGACAAGACACTGAAGTAGATGGAGCTCTAATTTGATTTTTTTTTTAATTCTTATTAAAAGGTTTGTGTGGTTTCTGGGAAGAACAACTGTCTGAATGGACAAAGATTAAAATATGCAAAAGGAAAAGTTACATCACACAACTTAAGTAAGCTCAAGACTTTATGAATCATCCTACAATTTACTTAATATTGTTTATTGTTTGTGTTGCAAATGTTTCCTTCCCATTTCATGCTCTATTGTGGTGCATTTCACAAATACAGGAACTCTTTGAGAACACACAGTCTCCATGATCTTATATCTAACTTGGCTAATGAATTTGACTGAAGTTAGGGACACATAAATGGGGATTTTGGTTCCTAGTAAAATCTCATCTGCCCCAAACAAAAAAAGTTGCGGCCACATGATACAACCCCATGCATTATGGATCAATCAGCCGTTACCCATGAAAATTTACTCTAGTTTCTATCCAGGGTAATTTATGGAGAAAGGTAGTTTTTTTCTCATGATATGATATTTTTCTGCAGTTGCTTCAAGGCTGTTACCAACAAGATTTTAATTTAAGTTCCCAGTCCCAGGGCAAAATCATCTATATAGGTATTTCCTGCATAACCTGATAGTTCTGAAATATCCTATATTATAGTAAATATCCTATAAATAATATACGTCTATAACTAGTATATATTATACAATTATCATATACTATATTATATATTGTGTTATAAATCCAGATATTATATATTATACACCTATCATGATTATATGTTGTATTACTACATATACATATGAATGTAAATATAAATAAAATAAATAGTATCAGCTATGGAATCTCTGACTAGTACTTATCTAGTGATTATTTTTGGGAGACACAACAGAAATAAGCCTTGAAAAGAAACTTGAAGGAAAAAAGTGAAATATCTTTTCATCAGTCATAGGAAAAGGACAGTCTAAGGATATGTTCAGAAGTTACACTTAGATCAGCCTAACTAGGTTGAAGCTGATTTATGTGCCGAATTGTATAGTTGTTCACAGAGGTTAGACTGGGCAAAAAACAGCCATTCTGATCTAACTTAATTACCTGAGAAGGTTAACTAAGTTAGATGGGGGATAGGTTAGCCCAATCTAACAAATGTCTGTACATGTTCAGAGCATAGCCCTCATGCTGGAAAAGTCCAGCTGGTCACCTCAGCCCTGGGACTTTTCCTATCCAACCCTGACCAGGCTCTTTTTAGACCCCTGACTGCCTCACCTAGACAGATAACCCCCTCCCTCCTCTCACCCAAGGAACCAGCAACACCTCCCTGATGCTGCCAACCCCTGTCCTGGACCTGCCAACCCTCACCTCCCCTACCTGATTGCATCTATCCCTCCCCAACTCTGACATTTTTAGATCCAATTCCTGGCATGACTCCCAGTACTGGCAAACATTTGTACAAGCAGGACCTGATCTACAATCATGTAGTTTAAAGTAAGCTGCATCATCACAGATCAGGTCTCTGGAACATCTACATCTATCCTAAATGTGTTATATTTCACTAACCAGATGGTATTAGAACCATTGGTACTAGGCATATTCCTTCCATGTTTATTTCATAATCAATAACTGAGTTGTCACAAAACAGGATTTTTCACAACAAAGGATTAATTTCAGTGATTCCTTTTTAACTATTGTCACGCCCCTAATGCTGGTGCACTCTTGACTTGTGAGCCTGGATCGGCATGACCGGCTTGGAGCGAGGAGGGATTTATTACCGGACAGGTGGGTGTTAACGGTGAGCAGGAGTCAGATGATTTAAAGCGTATTGGTTACACAGAAAGTTTATTTTACTTACACTACTGATGTAGTGCAGTGTAGACAGAGGAGTTGATTTATTCAGTTACAGCATGCAGATATCATGTTGCCCAGCATTTACAGGGTGGGTAATAGACTTGATTCTGAGCAATTCACATAAGCCGTTGCAGTCTGCAGATTACCGAGAGCTCTTGATAAGAAAGATAACGACAGAGATAGACGGGCCGGCAAGACGGGGGTACGCCAGAAAGATTCGGAGGCGGAGAGATTATATTTGTGCACAAACTGTTCTTCTTGAGTGTATACGCAGTTCTCCGCTTTGGGCGGAAGTTCTTTTAAAGTTATACTTGGCAAGATAACCAATTATTACATGCCAGGCATGAATAATTAACGAGTTGGCACTTGTGCTCTCTTTGTTTGCTCAAGTTTCAGAAAAAGGGGGGTTATTTTTTGCTTGGGTGGTACTGGTCTTGTTTGGTCACAGGAGGGTGAGCATAACACTTTATTTAATTTTACAATTTCATTACAGTTAGCCAATTTGGTATCTTGCTACCATAGGTACAATATTTTGTTTGACGTTATAGTGCTTCAGCTGTATACAGTCCAAGGTTAACTTCTCTCTCGTATGAGAGCTCAAGTGATTTGAAATGAGGCACAGACAGGGGTGTGTATATGCAGCACTGTTAATACAGAGGGATAAATTACAATTGCAGAGTTTGTTGTGTTAGCTTCTGACCTTTTGCTTCTGACCTTTTGCCATCGGCATCTGAAATCAAAGACTTTGATCTTTGACAACTATAAACTGAAAAAAAGTTTTGAAAATGATAAATTTTAGCCTCAATTAAGAGATGTGCCAAACAACAAGTGGATTACACCTAGAATTTCACTATTGCTTCTGATGCTACATGAAAGGTATGGTGTATACCCTCATGCATAGGGATAGGCACCAGCAGCACAGGACTGTAACAGAGACAAACAGACAGGAAAACAGCTTTAAACCATGACTGACTATGATATTTGCTTTTACTTTATAGATGTTCACTCAGTTATTTGCTTGGCCCATATAGGATTAATATCCCTTCATGATTTCTTCAATGAGTTTTACTGGCATGAGAATCAACCCATAGTCACACAGGCCAATTACATTATTGTGGATCCACACACACCCCCCAATTAACACTGTCTAGTTAGCAATTAAAATGAATATTGCAAATACAAACAGACCTGGAGCTCCCAGACATTTAAAAATACAATGAATCACTGGGTTGTGTGTAGTCATTTCAACATATGTGGTTACGTAACAGCAGTATTAAAACTCACTGATGTGGAAGCTGTCCACAGACATGTTCCTAATTAGGTGGAAAGCAGAGAGAAAGGACAGCTGGATAAACTCTCCTGCTGCTGGTATTTATCTCAATGGCAGAAAGATCACAGACCCAATAAATAAATAAGCCATAAATTTGATGTGAACTGGTCAAAACCAGAAATGTCTCTCTTGTAAAATAAAATCCATGGTTCCTTACTTTTGGTTTATATCAAATAAAGTTGGAAAAAAAAGAAAAATCTGAAGAGCCCAAGCTGCCAGCTTCCAGCCCTACCCCAGTGCCCACTGCTATCCACCCCAATATCATGCACCAGCCCCCACCACCTAAAATTCACCAGGTTCCTCTGATGGTACCTAATCTAGATAAATCCAGTCCTAGAGAAATGGGAAAGATATGGCTATGCCTACAGACCACCAGCATC
This sequence comes from Crocodylus porosus, assembly GCF_001723895.1. Classification (NCBI taxonomy): domain Eukaryota; kingdom Metazoa; phylum Chordata; order Crocodylia; family Crocodylidae; genus Crocodylus; species Crocodylus porosus. The sequence continues at coordinate 35,773,370 of NW_017728918.1, forward strand.
AACAAACACTGTGCCCAGATGTGGAATAAGATCCAAGAGCTGCAGTGAATGACATTATTTTGCAAGTGGCCACCACTCACAGAAGTAACCTGAGAGCAAATGGAGTATTTATTATTTTTCATTTCAACCCTCGTATACAAGCCAAAGTGCACTGAGAAACATTAGTTGCAACACTATAAGAAAAGACATAGGTATCTGAAGGTAAGTAAGTAGAATCAAGGACTAATTGATGTGAGATTATCCGCACTAACTGTGTAATTGTGTATGTAATCTAATTATATGGACAAATATCACACTGGAAAAGAAAGAATCCATAATAGCGCCTTGAAAAATAACACATGAAAAGAACATGAAAAAGATTTTAAACATGTCAAGTCCTCAGCCTCCTAAAGAGTACATACTCTTTGAAATGGCATGGGAGGAAGAGCTGGAAGGCATCTCTTAGGAGAAAGGGAAAGAGCACAAAATAGTGCTGAAAGTCCAGCTGTTGCACAATTAATTTTCCTAAAAGTTCCCTTCACCTTAAGTCAGAACCTAAAAGAGGAACAGGATATACTTGCTAATCTAGGAAGTAGAACCAACAAAATCATACCTTTCATTAACAACAACAACAAAGACAGAATTTTTTCACTTACACAAAGATCCAGGCAGAGATGACCAATAACAAATATTTTTCTACGCTTCATGCATCTACAGGATTCTGGCATGTGGCCTTATTAAAACAAAGTGCACATTTCAATAGTCCCTTTGAGGGACACTGTTTCTACAGACTGTTGTTTAGGTTGTGTTCAGTACCTGAGACATTTTCGAGGAAAATAAAATGAGCTTTGATACCACAGAGATTCCTACAATTTATCTAAATGATGCTATAATCATAGAATCACAGAAAATTGGGGATGGAAGGAACCTTAGGAAGTCATCTAGTCCAACCCCCTGCTCAAAGCAGGACTATCCTCAACTACATCATCCCAATCAAGGCTTTGTCTAGCCAGGTCATAAAAACCTCCACAGATGGAGATTCAGAAACCTTTGGGTAACCTGTTCCAGTGTTTTACTACCCTCCTAGTGAAAAAAAGTCTTCCTAATATCTAACCTAAACTTCTATTGCTACAACTTGAGACCATTGCTCCTTGTTCTGTCACTGGCCACCACTGAGAAAAGTCTAGCTCCATCCTCTTTCGAACCTCCCTTCATGTAGTTGAAGGCTGCTATTAAATCCCATCTCAGTCTTCTCTTTGCTAGACTAAATAAGCCCAGTTCCCTCAGCCTCTCCTCATAAGTCATGTGCCCCAGGCCCCAAACCATTTTTTGTTGCTTTCTGCTGGACTCTCTCCAATTTGTCCACATCCTTTCTGTAGTGGGGGCCCCAAAACTGAACACAATACTCCAGTTGTGGCCTCACCAAATTAATGAATAGGGGGGAATAATCACTTCCTCTGCCCTTCTGGCAACACTCCTACCAATGCAGTTTGGTATGCCATTAGCCTTCTTAGCATCAAGGGCATGCTGCTGGCTCATATTCATCTTATTTTCCACTGTAACCCCCAGGTCCTTTTCTGCAGTGCTGCTGCCCAACCAGTCAGCCCCCAACCTGTAGTGGTGCATGGGATTGTTCCATCCTACGGGCAGAACTTTGCACTTGTCCTTATTGAACCTCATAAGATTGTTTTTGGTCAAATCCTACAATTTGTCTATGTCACTCTGAATCTTTGCCCTAGCCTCCAGCATATCTTCTACTCCCCCCAGCTTGGTGTCATCTACAAACTTGCTGAAGGTGCACTCTATGTCATCCCACAGGTTGTTGATAAGGACATTGAACAAGACTAGCCCCGAGACCAACCCCTAGGGCACTCCACTTGATAGAGGCGGGAACATTTGATAGACGGGGAAAACATTTGGATCTGGGGAAACACTAGTAGGAAAGTGTGACTGGATATTTTGAGGAACTCTGACAAGAACCAGAGCTGCTGGGCCAAAGCTAAACAATATATATAAATTTTGTGTAACAGGAAAAAACATAACTGGGGTAGAAGTCCAGACATCAAAGTATAGAGCTAGAAGATGGAGCCACCATTAAGGTACTGAGATTCCTTACAAGAGGCAATGAAGATAAAATATTCCTTGGAATTATGAACTACACAGGGAAATATGTGCCCAGTGCCAGAAGCAGCAGCCTGAGAAGGCACTTCACAATGATGTCCAATGCTCATAGAGGAGAATATTAATGCAGATGTTAAAAAAAAAAAAAACCAAATGTGCTTTATTGGAAAAAGTAGCTCCTTACTTTGACCCGGCTCTGCGGTGTCTGCATAGATTGGGTGCTTCAGTTGGGCTTTTTGGTGCTTTAATTTAAAGCTTATTCAATCAGCTTTTAGATAAAAGTGCCAAAAAAGCCCAGCTAAAGCACTCAATCTATACAGACATCAGGCAAGCCAAGTCCAACTAACGTGTTGCCTCTTCTGGGCATGCATCAGGCTCAGCACAAGAGCATCCAGAGTTTAAAGTAAAGCACCTTTCTTTTGCTTTTAATGTCTGCAAGCAGCTAAAGGTTTTAAGAAAGTGAAGTAACAAATATAAGACCCTGGCTCTGAAATGCTGTAACAGTGGCCATGTTGACACTGCAGCAGCAGCAGCATGCCCAGCCATGCTGAACCCAAGCACCCATTTTCTCACACTCACTTCCAACACAGAATTATGTTAGTGAAGATGCTCCAGGATGTCTGTCTGTTGCCACTTGAGACCCTGGTCTCCAGCATGCTTAAGGGTGGCTGCTGGGGAGAACTGCCCCCCTACCTTCCCTCCCCCAATGTCTTCAATGGATTATTCTTGGGATTGGAGCATACATTTGGGAGAAGGAGGGCTGGGCATGTTCAGGAATGGCCTGACTAGAGCACACTGTGACTAGGGTGTAAATACACCCAGGGGGATGCCTACACATGTGATTAATGAGCACTAATCAACTCCAAAGATTATTACTCTGGAGGTTTTTTTGCTCCCAAGTGCACCATTTGAACATACGCCCAGAAGCAAAAAACCCTGGAGCATATTTTTCCAGACTTTATCCGTGCACAGCATGTGGAGCCCAGTCAAGCAACCTGGGCTGGCAGGGGACCTGGGGGTTAGCCTGACAACCCAGAGCTGCTCTGACCGGGCTCCACATTCTATAGAGAGGCTCACTGAGGCACAAGGGTGCTTCAGCATGGGGGTTCCCTGCTACCTTGTCCTGCACGGAAGCACCCCAGCCAGCCGGGGCAGCGTCTACACGTGTGCTGCTGTAAACAAAAAAACTCTACAGCAGAGTAGTATTTGTATTTTACTGCTGTAGAGTTGATTTGTTTCATGTGTCCTAATAGGGTGCATGTGTAGACACCAGGACATTTACTGCACATGTCAATTGCACAGTAAATGTCTCATGCAGACACGCCCAGAAAGTGTTAAGCAGTATGCAGATACCTTTTAGGTTCTTACAGCAGCATGGGCAAAACTGGAGAGCAGTGGCATGTGCATTATGGGGACTTGAAAAAAGAGTGTTAAGTTGTTCAACAGTGAAAAGAAAAAACAGGCGAGCCCCTTTGGTAGGAGTTTTCATGAATAAAATATGAGTAAGAACTTCAAGATTTGTGTTTATATCCTACATATTTGCTTCACCGTTAGTATAGGGTAATCCCTTTTGTAATGGAGTGAGGCAGTTTTAAGTTGTCCGATAGGACAGCAGTCCTGAGCAAAGTTTAGAGCAGAAAAATACAATGAAACTGAATGGAAAGGAAAGTAATGTAGAAAAAAATTCTGCAAAGTTAAGCTATAAGATTTAGGCTATTTTTTATATCTTTCTAATATTATTTTAATAACCGCTCTCTATTGAAATAATTTTTGGTCACTGCAAATCTAATCTGCTGATAAAATTGTCAGATTCAAGAAACTTTGGAATCATAATGGAAAATTGCCCAGTGATATTGGACCTTTTTACATGCAACATCTATTTATGAAGAAAATTCATTCATTATTTGATTTTAAAGTTAGGTTTAAATACAATAAAAATGAATAATTAACAGCATAATTGGAAATCAGCTTCTTAAGAACCCCATACTGTCCCCTGCAAAAGTAACTTAAGCAGTGTTCTGTCCCCCTCAGGCTTTATTAAGGAGAGCTATTGCTCCTGTTGGGAAACTGGACTAGACTATTGCTAGAGGGTGCTTGCACACATGATGAAAATTGCCCATTTTTACAGTTCAGTTGCGTCACACTGTACACATGCAGGGGTTTTGATGATTGAAATAAGTCTGCTATGTTGCAAACTAAACCACATCTGTGTGTAGTTTAGCTTGCAATGTAGTTATTTGTAATATTGCAGCCTTTGACAGCTCACATCCCCAGCATGGGAGGCGGGCTGAGCGTCCTTTTCTTTTCACAGAGCCTGCCCACATCTCCCACACCTGGGTGGGGTGAGCGGCCAGTGGGATGAATGGCCCCTGAGCTGTTGGAGGGACCCTAATCCTTTCTTCTGCAGCAGTGCCCACTGAGGCTGCCTGGATGGGCTGCTGGGGACTTGGTGCTGCCCCAGCTCAGGCTCAAGGAACAGTTGGATTGGGCTGAGTGCTGCCTGAGAGCTAGGGCAGCACCTGCTTGCTAGCTGCCCACGCAGGTGGCCCCAGTGGGCACCACCACTCCGGTGGGAAGGTCTGGAGCCTCCCACAGCTCAGGGCCCAGCAGCATCTTGGCCCACAACTGTGGGAAAGATGGGCAGGTTCTGCAAAAAAAAGGATAAGGCCCCTCACCACTTTTCTTTTTTCCACAACAGAGCCTATGCGTGTGAGCTGCAGGCAGGCTGCACAGCCCCTGAGCTTCAGGGTGGCCTGGTCCTTCCCTCCATGGCAGTGGTGTCCCCTCAGGCTGCCCAGATGGGATGCTAGCCTCATGCGTGCTGCCCCAGCTCACAAGCAGCACCTGCCAGATCCAAATCTTCTCCAAGCCCACAAGGGCAGAAGCACCCGGCAGGCTTCCAGTGCCTGGGCTCAGGGAAGAGTAGATCCAGTGAGTGCTGTCTGCAAACTAGGGCAGTACCTGCACAGCTAGCACCCCACCCAGGGGGTGCCACCACTGCAGACGGAAAGACCAGGTCCCCCCCACAGCTCAGGGGCTGCATGGCCTGACGGCTGCTCATGCAGGCAGACTCTGCTAGATTTTTAAAAAAAAAGCGGCAAGGGGCCTGATCCTTTTTATTCCCGTGGAGCTTGCCCACTTCTCCCATGGCCAGAGGATGAGCTGCTGGTGGTCACTGAGCTTCAGGGGGCCCTGGATCTTTCCTCCACAGTGGCGGTGCCTCCCACAGGCAGCACCCACCCATGACCAGCCCACCCAGGTGGCCCTGGGAGCACTGCCACTGCAAAGGGAAGGACCAGAGCCCCTACAGCTCAGGGTCTGCTCAGCCCGCCAGCAGCTCACCCCCCAGCTATAGGAGAGGCAGGCAGGCTCCACAGGGAAAAAGAAAAAGGCCCCTCACTGTAATGGTGATGGAAGCTCATAAACTGAAATCGTGGGTTTTTAATTGTTGCAATTAAACCCCCATCATGTGTACAAGTGGCCAGAAAGTGCAATACACTTCCCTTAATCATTGTGGCCCTGGACAGAGACTTGTCAGTTACAGACTTTGAGCATCATGGGTGAGTACACACATACTAACTTTCTGACAGTTAAGTCAACTTAACTTTTTTAAATCGACCTAACTGTCAGAGCATACACATGTATGTGGAGCAGAGTTGACTAAATATGGTACAGGATAATACACCTCTTAGGTGTATTATCTTGAGTCATGTTAGTTAAGTTGACTTAGCTTACAAGATGGCTGCCAACATATCAAGTAGCTGAATATGCGTATGCTCTACCGTGCATTAAGTTGACTTAGTTAAGTCACCTTATTTTAGGTCTATTTAGTACATATGTATACACCCCATGACTGCAAGAATGACTTCAGACTAAAATCACTTTTATTAATGGAAGCTGATAAAAAAAGCATGGCCCTACATGCCCTCCCCACTGGTCAGCATCACTGCAGAGGTGGAAACGACTCTGGGTCAAAGTAATCAAAATCTACTGAAAGTCAGTGAGATTTGGGGCAATCTATTAAGCTCTTTTGAAATTCTCGCTGAAAACTTTTACATTTATTGCATGGTAGAGTCCTTTGCACTTCTACAATTCCTTTCCCACTGCATGCTAAATCAACTGAAATTAACCACCTATATTCCTTTGAGGATCCAGATCTAACTCTTGAAGGGGTCTTTGAAAATACCACCCACAGTCTTTTAAAATGACCTTTCTGATCCTTTTGAAAAAACTCTCTCTCCAATACTTTAACTAACACTGATCCTCCTCCATATGTATACCACAGTCAAGGAAAGCAAAACTTTCCCAGACCCAGTACAAAGCAGAAAGAAATCTCATTTCCTTTTATACATTCATCAGAAAAAAGCCATGTGTTCTAGTTTTACTGGTACTATCTCTAGGATTCATATCCTGGTATTTCAGGAACTTATTTTGGAACATTTGGAATGACCTGGATTTTGTACCCTTCCTTTCTGCAAGTCTTTTCATAGAATCTGATGAAAGGTATCATCTATGAAAGCTTATGCATCTCTAAGTTAATCTCTCAAGTGTTGGATTTCTGACTGACATGACTACCTACCTTTCTCTGGATTTTCATGTTCTCAGTCAAAATGTACCACATGTAGCCTGCCCATTGCTGATTTGCCATTGCACCTGCTCCTCTACTGCCACTTCCTAGGAACATTAGGACCTACCAGGCCCACTAGAAAAGCAGAAATATTCTGCCTGGATATACCTGGAATGTACACCGACAGCTATTACAAGGTCTATACAGACTACTAAGAAAGCTCATTGGAGGAATTCAAACCCATTCAGCAATTATTTTCATTTGCAGAAGGGCAGCAAACTTGCTCAGTGCTTTTATTTTTTCAAACCCAGTTTAGCCAAAAGAAAAACAGCTCATTATTCTCTTGTGAGAAACTGCAAAAGCCCAGACTCACCACACACCAAAGCAAAATTAGATTCTGTATTAATTGGCAAGAAGTAGCTTGAATTGAACTCTGCCTGAGCAAAATCATTATTTGAAATGCTACTGTTTAGTTAACTCACTCACATGAAGCAATTTATGTCACCTGCCTATCTATAACTGAAATGTTTTACCTGTACAACTGCCATGTGATTCCCATTAATCATAGAATGAAATTCTCATGTATGTGTGTATTCCATTACAAACAGGGCTGCAGCATGTACAGACTAGATTCAGCTAATTAATAGGTGGCAGGTAAATAATTCAGCAATAAAACACAATTGTTTGGGCATATCAAGGGGATTAATGACAACCATGGGTGTATTTGCTTCCAGCACAGGCTGGAAGCAAAGTCTTAGCACTGTGAATTACCTGTGAAGTTCAAGAATCCTCAGGAAATGCACAGCTAAACTTTTATCTGCTAAATAAGGATTACTGACACAAACATACGGTCCCTGAAAGCCAATCCGAACAATGCCATTGCATTAGTAGCTATCAAGTGGAAATAAAGAATGCACTAACATTAAAATGCCTAAAAAAGAAAAGATGTTTGAAATTCTCACTGTAATTTTAGTTGTTTTACCTTGAAGGAGCTTGGAACAGCATAAAGATCCTCTAAATGCCCTTCTCTAGCCTTGGAAGGCACAGACAGAAGTGCAGCTTCTGGGTCTAACTCATGGTGCTTCACAGAAATTGCCATGAGTTAGACCGATCCTCCTGACCCAACAGAAGTTTCCTGTTGGTCGGGATGGTGAAAGATCAAGCTCCAATTTGGAGCTCATCCAGGGAAAGAGGCTGCCTCTCTGCAGCTTCTTCTCCTAGTTTTGCCCCCACTGTCCCAGCTCCCATCCTTACTCAGGATGGAAGAGGGAGAAGGCAGGGGAGGCAGGTCTGTTCTGGGGTTTCCCAAACCACACTGGAGTCGGGGGTGGGTGGATTGGAGCACCCCACCTTGTGGGGGAGCTCTAATCAACCCACCCGACCCTCCAGCACTGGCTGGGAAACCCCCTGACTAAGCTACCTCTTCTCCCTTGTCGCCTTCCCATTCTAAAAACAGTGCTGAGCTGCATCAGCTGAGCCCTGCTCCCAGCAAACACAGACAGACGTTACTGAGGATGCTCTTGGAGTACCTTCATCTTAACCCTCAGATGAATGAGGGTTCAGATTTTCCTGGGATCAGACCCTTTTACAGTGCTATGCAGGCATGCAATTCTGTCTGGTCATGGCTGTAGAGCACTTTCAGGGGCCAGATCAGGCAACAATGGTCAGTTTTGGCTGTGCCTGGAGTGATCTGAAGAGGTCTCATGGAGAAAGCTGTATCATTGCCACCCACTTGGAAAGCCTTGGAATAGGCAATGTGCTAAATGGATGCCATTTAGTACATCATTTCCTGATCCAAATATTGGGGTGGGGGTTGTTGGTTTGTTTTTCCCTCTCTTTCTAGACCCTTTGTGAGCTTCAAAGTACAGCACATTCTTCCAGATCCCGTGATCTGGCATTCACTTGACATGACCAAGCCATCTGAATCTTTTCTTATTAATTGACATTCCCATGGATGACATCAGCACAATTTAACACTTCCACATTTTTCACCCTGTCTTGCCATCTTATTCAAAGAATTTTATGCAGGCATCTGATATGAAAGCTGTTTAGTCTTTTGATATATTTGGCATAGGTTGTCCATTTTATGAGTCATATCAAAGAGTAGATAAAACACATGTCTCATAAATACAGATTTTCATTTTAATTGACCATCTGTTATTGTTCCAGGCTTTGTGTGGGAGCCTGGGACCTGGTTCCCCATGAAACCAAGGAAGGGGAAACCCCAGGGAATCATCCCCAAGCACTGGGGGAAAGCATCATGGCCTGATAAGGGATGCAGGTGTTTCCTATGCACCTGTAGGAATGGTGGTGATGGCAGCAGAGTAGCAGGTGCAGTGGCAGCCCTGCTTTATAAATGTGTGCTCACTGTGCATAGGCAGGTGTGCTGAGGCAACCAGTATAACCAGACATCAGGTGCCAGTGTAATGTGGAGCCAATGCAGATAGAAGCGAAGCATGGTTTGCCCCAGGGGCAAAGTGCTTGGCTGACCCCTCTGACACCAGCGAGGGAAGCAGCCTGAATCCCAAGAACTTAGAGGAGCACTTGGCACCTTGTGCCCAGGACTGTGGAAAGGTGGCTGCAATCTCACCGTGACAACTGAGATGACCAGGGATCCAGGCATAAGTGAATAAAGGGCACTGGCAATCCTTTAATATCTACATGAAGGAGAGATGCTTGGAAGAGCATGTCCACAGGATCAGTATTTGAGTTAATAAACAAGTAAGCAGGGGCACAATTGATTTATTACTCTTAATTAATTAATGAAACAGTGGGGAATGTTAATTGCCTGATGGGACTAAGTTAATGAATGTCTGGCACAACTGATAAGGCTAACTGATGGATCACTGAACATGGTCCTAAGATGAAAATTCATTTTTTGTACAAAAAGGACTGATATTTATTTTTTGGAGCATTGATGTAAGCCAGAGAGGCATCTTTAAGGTAAGGGACACAGAACTTAAAGCCACGCCTGTGGTCCAATGTCAAGCACTCGGGCATTCTTTCTTTGTCACCTAAAATCAACCACAAGGCCATAAACACCTGGTTGGTGCATGGACAGAATGAAGGGGAGGTAGAAGCCCCACAAGGAAGCATCCACAGAACACCAACACAGCCCCATTACAGCGAAGAACCTCTTGCATGTTTAATAAGACAAATATGTGGTGGGTTAGAACAGGGAATTGGTTCATAAGTGTGTGGACACATTGAGGCCAAACTGTCGGCCTACAAGCCCAAGTCTGTAGAGGCCTCAGGCTCTTGAGTATGGTGATACTGGACCTACCTTCAGCATCAGGTACACTGTCTTGGGAAAAAAAAAAAAGTTCCTGGTTTCTTTACCAATTCTACTAGTAAGCTCAGCAGCAAGATCTACATTGCTGGTAACAGCAGAGCCAAGGTAGAAAAATTGGTCAACAACATCCAGACAAGTACCATCTACACAGCTGGAACCAGTTCCAAAGGGCCTTGATGCATGCTAACAGTCTTCTTCAAGCTTATTGCTAGTCCAGAGATTTTGGTAATAAGAACTTGGTAATAAGATGTTGTAGAGCATCAACACTGTGAGCTACAAGTTCTACATCATTTGCAAACAACAGGTCCTTTATGATGGTCTCCTTTACCTTCATCTTAGCTCTGAACCTCACAATGTTAAACAGTCTCCATCTGTCTAGTGCTGAGATAAACACCCTCTCAAATATCACGGAACATGTGTTGAAGCAGCAATGAGAAGTAAATGTTAAACAGCGTGAGAGCCAGTACACAGCCCTGCTTCACTCTGTTGTTGATGCTGAATGAATCAGACTCCTGGTATTCATAGATTACAGTTGTCTTCATACCATCGTGTAAGGATTTCACAAGGTTTAGCAGTATAGCTGGACAGCCAAGCTTCTGCAGAGCAGTGTGAGGCCCTGATTGTCAAAGGTTTTTGTTAAATCTATAAAAACCATGTACAGTAAGATACAGCTTTTCTCTGCACTTTTCCTGCAGTCATCTTAAAGAGAAGACCATACCTATCACGGACCTTTCCAAGCAGAAGCCACACTGGCTCTCAGAATAGATTCTCTCAGCTAATGTTTAGAGTCTAGGTAAAAGAACATAGCTTAAAATTCTCCCTGAAATGTTGAGAAGAGACATACGTCTGTGGTTATTGCAGTCACTGCTGTCTCACTTGCTTTATAGAGCTAAATGAAACAAGTGTCCTTGAAAACTTGCAGAACAGCTTCTTCCTTCCACCAGAGTAGGTGGCACCTCATGTAATCTTTGCAGCAACCTTTGTTTAAACATTTGTAAATTTCAACAGGTAAACCGTCAGATCTTGGACTTCGATGCATTGTTCATCCAGCAGTCATAATCCTCAAACCCAGGCAATATTTCTAGCATATATTGGCCTACTACAGAGTCCCTTGAAAGTGCTCTACAGCCATGACCAGACAGAATTGCATGCCTGCATAGCACTGTAAAAGGGTCTGATCCCAGGTTCATCTAAATCCGTCATGGTCTTTCAGTGGAGCTGTCTGGTACTTTGTCAGTCCAATGACCTTTCTAATGCCCTCATACAACTGTCTACTGTCACCTGAGTCAGCTGCCTGTTGGATGCGGTCACAGTGACCCAGCCAAAATTCTTGAGCACACCTTCTAGAAACTGTTTGAACAGTTGAGTGAATCAGTTGTAGGAGTAGACTTGTAGGTGATTAGGGGAGTTATTTTTCTCTCAGTAAGCAGCAGCAGTACCCCTGAATGGTCTATATACCAGTCAATATTTTTCTATAGTATTATTTCCAAAATTCTTGATTGCTGCATTGTACATACTTGTCTTCAGGACTCTCCATGCATCTGATGCAGTTTCATTCATTGCAGTTAACTTTGCTACTTCTTCACTGAAAAGCCATTTCTTGAGAAAATCACTGATTTGGCACAAGTCTATATGAGGCTATCCAGCAGGTTTTTTGCAGTGTATCATCTTAGCTTGAAATTTCACTTTATAGCAGACAAGTGAGTGGTCTGTGTCACAGTCTGCACTTTGAAAAGATTGCATATGCAGGATATCTTTCAAGTGTGTACAACTTGTCAGTACGAAGTCCAGCTGATGCCAGTACTTGTACCTCAAGTGTCTCCACAATGTTCTTCCTTTGATGTTACTAGCAAAGAAGGTGTTGGTTACTGATAAGCCTTAACTGTCACAGAACTGAAGAACTCTCTGACCATTGTTGTTCATATGTCCAATGCCATGTCTACCGGGAATCCCAGGCCAGATCTCAGCATTGAACCCAACTCTTGCATTGAAGTCTTCAAGTACAAGAATGGCTTCCTTCCATGGAATCCTCCCAATCCGTTATTCCCGCTGTGAACAGAAGCTGTCCTTCTCCTTATCACTAGCCTGCATATTTGGAGCATAGACACTGACAAGGTTGATGAATCTCTTCTGTAGTCTCACTCGAAGTGTCACGGTACATATGGACCTGGCAGTTGGAACTTCACATGACGACATAAGTTCATTTCTGATAACAAAACCTACACCATGCTCTGTCCTTACCCATTCAGGTTTGCCATGCCAGGAAATGGTGTAGTACTTCTTCTTTATGAAGCCTGTGTCTGAGACCCGAGTTTCTAAAATAGTTGCAATATCAGTTCTGAAACATGCAAGCTCATTATTCAACACTCAACTCATTTTCCTCAGATCTGAATCCAGATTAAAGTCATATCCAGGGGTCAAAGTCCATATATTCCAGCAAGCAATTCCATTTATAAAATCAGTTGAGCCATGATGTAAGCAGCGAGGCACGGATTGTTTGACCCACCTGGTCTAGGGCCACCCTCATGCAAGGGAAACAGACCATCCCTAAACAGGGCTGCTTGAAAACCTTAGCAGCTGCATCAGGGACCTTATGCCTCTCTTGGATCCCTGCAACCATTTTGCCAATACCTTCAGCCCCTACACCTAGGCAGAGTTATAAAGAAGCAGAGGCTGCCATGGACCTGTTGTCCCCACTTTAGACCACTGAGCCAAAATCCAAAGGTCAGAACAAGTCTAGATGTTCAGTGGCACAGAGGTTGTAGCTTTTGCCAAAGAGCAACTTGAATAGAGCTGCTAACCGACTGTCACTTCAACGCGAGTGCCTTTTCTGTCAGGGGGAGGTCTCTTAAAGTTTCTTCAACCAAGAAGTGTCCACAAGGCAGCAGAGGATGCAGTTTAACATCATGCCTGGGACAAAGTCTCCTGTACAAGTGCTCTAACCATTAGTCCCTGCTCAGCTCCTGCCTAACTCATTACATGCCAACAAGACCTCAGTTTTTGCTTATAGAGTTCCTCAGGCATCTATACATTTGCTTCCATTCCCCAAAGAACCCAAGGCAGCCTATACCCAGTACTTAAAGCAGTGGTTTTCAACCTTTTTTCATTTGTGGACCCCAAAAAAATTCTGTATGGAGGTTTGACCCCTTTGAATTTCAAGTATGGGTATTCACATACTTTTGATTGATTATATTAATCTTTTGTGGACATAGTCTGCAGACCCTTGGGTTGAAAACCACTGGCTTAGAGCACTCTGCTGGGAGATTTGAGTTTGAATCCCATTACTCAGAGGAGGGGGGAAATAAAACAATGTTTCCAACAGCTTGAGTGTGCTTCCTAACTGCTGAGCTATTAGAAAAAGGGCAGGGGTTCTTCTGCAGGTTATGTTTTGGAAGAGCCCTCCTTAGTTCTATAAAGAAAGTACTAAGGCATCTAACACTAAGAGAAGATTCAGGGTTTTGAAGGCAAATTGGAGAGAGGATTTAAGATACACCTCTCCTTAATATTTTCTTTTGGCTGGGTTAAGCAGCTCTCTGCGGAGGGTGATGGCTGTTGTGTAGCCAGAAGCAGCACTGTGGCAGTCAAGTCCTTTTGAAGATTTATTTCTGAGTGTCTCACAGGTAGCTGAACAATAACACATCTTCATTTTTCTTCTTCTCCGCCCACCAGGAGGAACAGTAGCTCCATACATGTATAGGTTGGTTGGTTTTTGAGAGATCTATGTTGGTGTGTACAGTGAAAAAGAGCTCATTCAGATAGAGGCATGTCACAAAAGATGAGTTTCATATTTTGAGTAGGACTGGAATGGTGTTTAACTGTGATGGTCCAGAAATATGAGGGGGAAGGAATTTTTCATGATGTCTTTTATTGAATCAACTGTAGAGTTGAGAGATATGTTCTACAAGTTTTAGGGCACAAATTGCACTTTATACCCAAAAACTTGTCTAATCTCCCTCCCAACTATGCAGTTGATCCAGTAAAAATAGCACCAATAAAATCATTGCTTTTCATATTTAGTCATTGCTAACTTCATTGGATTTCTGGACAGTCCCTTATTTCTCAATGCTTTGGGCATACTATTGAAGTTAAACTTAATTCCCTCAGGCTTTTCTGTTATAAACCTTACTGCCAAAAATTACATCATTGCAGCATGTGATGTTGTAAATTGTTGTAAACTGACCGATGATGCGCTGCTTTCAGAAGGCCGAACTACTGGACTGGAACATTAGGAAAACTAGTTTCAGAATATTTCCTGATATTTCAAGGGAACATTTTCCTACTGCTGCATAATTAGACAGATTTTGTCTCTACTGATTATATTTATGATCTTTAGCAACCAGTTTAATGGGTTCTTATTATATATTCTGAAGGTCAAACTTCAAAGTCTTCCTCCAGGTGCCTTTCCCTTTATTTGTTGAGATACGTCTGGTCTCTAGGTTATCTGCCAGATTCCTTTCTACAGAAGTTTTATTAAACTTTTATTAAATTTGCATTCTGTTGTGAATTTTTTTCTTTCAAAAGTTGGGGAGATATGAAACTCATCCATTTTTAATGCAGTTTTAAATAGGTCATCATGATACCTGAGGCACTTGAATTGAGCTCTTGGAGCCAGGAAATCATTGAAGGAGCTGCATCTTCTAACAGAAGTATTTATAAATGCATTTCAATTTAAAAATAAGGCAGTATTTCTTTTTGTGAAAAAGTAAATTACTTGCATGCTGTATATAACAGGATCATTCTCACAGATAGGTACACAGCCCCACATCTGCCTGTCAGAAAATGCAGTGAAGAAAGGGGTACGTTGAATAATAAAAAAAATGTATGGTGAGGAAGGCCTTTCAGAGGCCTCATATGTATACATGGTTTTGACACAACCACGTTCAGTCCTTCACCAAATACCTAAGAAGCCCATTGTGAAAATAAAATAGACAAGGCTAAGCATGTGGCAGGACTATTCTAATGGTCAAACACACCTCCCCCATCTACAAGAGAAAACAGAGTTTATTTAATCATATCTTCTTATTTCTAGTTTAAGCAGTCAAAAAGCCCAAGGCTAAATTGATTTAGTCTTTGCAAATTAATCTAAGCTACAAAGATTAAACTGAGAAAAACTGGACACACATTTACCTTTGATTCAGGAAATACACCACATACCTGCAGTGGCATAGAGCAGAAGCCAGGAGTGCTACAGCACAGCTCTCTGGCACTTTCTCTTCCTGCTGGCCCCAAGGTTTATAGGATTTGCAGTCCAGCATCACGGAAGCAGGACTCTGCAGGGTTGTTCATCACTTCCTCTTCCTGCTTCCAGGTGCTTCTGAGATTTGTAGTCCACAGTTGCAGCCAGCAGTAACTTTCAGTAAGTTTAGCAGGGCAAGGCAGCTCTGTACTCTAGGGAAGGGAGGTTTAACCTCCCCCCACCCCCTGGTCCCAGCCCCCAGCCAGAGATTGCCTGAGGTGGGGGCAGTCCCAGACTCTTCCTTCCCCCTCCCCATCTCCCCCAAACCTTCCCTGCTGGAGCAGACAGCACAGCCATGCCCAGGGCTAGAAAGCAGGCTGGGAAGCTGGGGGACTCTATTTAACTTAAACCAAGAAGGGGTCTAGGACTGAAATTTCATAAACCAGTTTGGCCCAAATCAGTTAAGTCTGATACTATATTGAACCAGTTCAGCCATTTTGAAACTGGTTTATATACACTGGTTTTCTGTTCTGTTACAGCTTTAAACCAATTTCTGGCTTAAACCAGTTTATGTGTATCTTCTGTCCCTAGCCCCAAAGTGCTTCTAACCATGATGTCTTAGTGCCAGCCAATTAAAGCCAGTCAGCCCTTCCCTTCTTCCTTCCTTCCTACTATCCCTTTTCATAGTATTTCGTCCTTCCTGTTTTTCTATCTCAGTCCCTGGACTGGGAGGAGGGGGAGTTAATATATGTTTAGTTACTGGCTGGCAACTTCTAATATAGAATTTTGCCACTGATAACATACAGTAGCCAGGTGGCATACAGATTAGAGTCAACAAACTGCTTAGTTCAATTCCCCAGAGCCCAATGATAAAAGGAAATGTGAGGAGAGGTGCATCTTGACTAGGTGGAAGTTAGAAATGTGTTTGCAAGAAGCTCAGGTTACAGACTTTATAAAAGCCTTTTCTGTGTAGTGGTTAGATCAAGCATCAGTGGCTGCTGTTCACTGGTGCATGTGGAATTAAAGTTAGTGACAGGCTGAGAAAAGGAGAAAGAGCACATGAGACACAGCAAGGAACAAGAGCCCTGTTGACGTTATCACTCATCCTGGAAAGATCATGCTGGGAAGGGGGGAGGAAGAGGGGCTGTTTGTCCCAGTTAATGCAATGTGCTGCAACCTCAGAAAAGGCTCTGCTTCTCTTTCAACTTCAATTCCCAGAACAGCAAGACAAGAAAGAAAAACAAGTGGGGAGAGACCTGAAGGCGGGGAAGACAAATAAAACACAGCAAAGGCAAACTGTCCTAAAGCCAGGGAGCAAAACAAGTTGTAAAACATGTTTTTACTGAAAACAGATGGAAATTTTCCTTCTTGAACAGCTATGACCTGTTTCTCCTGAAACAAGTTTAGTAGCATATATATGTATATGTGCACACACACACACGCATATGTATTATATACATCATGTAAGTTACTACACATATATATAATACATCTAATACATGTGTGTATATATTATATACATTTAATATATACCATAAATAATACATATATTTACACAAGTAATTGTTCATATTTACATTCAAACCCTGATTAGCAAAATACTTCAGCACATACTTAATTTTAAGCACATTCATTATCCCACTGATTCACATGCTTAGAATGCCTTCTCCCAGTGCATGGATCTGTGCTTTGATGAATATATTCTTGAAGACTCTTGACACAATTTCCCGTTCTAGTCCTGTTTCCACAGATCTAAATGCAAAGCAATGTCATAAATCACTGCAATTGCAAACCATTTTAAGTTAGATCAGAACTGGCCCATGGGGAGCCTGGGTTCCCTCTGAATCTCTAATACCTCCAGTATGTACACAGACTCCAGAAAACTGAACTTTTCCCAAATCACTGGGAGGTTATTCTAGGTGTGGTTGAAAAAATTGGAAGTTGTTCTTGTTTAAATCTAAGAAGTGTGCATAGTTCCCCTAAATCATGGGTGCCTTAGGCTTCAAAGCATGTAATTTATAACTCTCTTCTCCCTGCCCATGAAAAATATATACATTACTGAAACCCAGACTATGTGATACATAGCTTACATGGTTTGGTTACAGAATGGCAACCCGTATCTAATATTTTCTGTACTATGCTATGCAATTAAAATTGAAAAGCGGGCTAGGAAAGAAGCTGGAAAATATTCCATCACTGCTATTGTGACTTTTTGGACTCTATTACATTAAGTTTAAAGTTACTTGGAAACAAATTTTTCTGTAAGTCATTTTTCTGTTAATCTTTTGATTTAAAAAAAACCCTTCCTTTTATTGATTTTTAAAAAATAAATATCTCTTGGCTTGATTTTTTTCCCCTCCCAAGTCTAAAGATTAAAGTGTTTGGCAAGTCTGGGAAACAAACAAATTTGTTCTAATTGGCCATGTTTCATAACACAGGATCATAGAATCATAGAAGTCGGGTCGGAAGGGACCTTGTAGATCTTCAAGTCCGACCCCCTGCCTGGGCAGGAGAAAAGTAGGCATCAAGCCTCTTCTTAAAGAACCCCAGGGTAGAAGCCAGCACCACTTCCCTTGGAAGTTGGTTCCAGCTCCTAGCCGCCCTCACTGTGAAGTAGTTCTTGTGGATTGTGGTTTAAATTGGTAATATTCACTGCCTATTTTTCTTTTTGAAATGACTTAATTTCTTGCTGTTTAATTCATCAATGATTTATTTCTAGGACCAGTAATCAGGATAAATGCCCAAGGCTTTTCTGAAGCTATATGATTTGTTTAGTAATTATACAGTATACTATATACTTCTAATATGAACTGAGGTAAGCTGTTTCAGACGTGGAATGACCAGAGCTTCTGTAACTGCGCTAATTTAAGTGACTGTACACTGTAGCACATTCACACAAATCCCATAGAAAACAAATGTATATGGGGCAAACTCTGTCCCAACCACCGGCCAAAGTAAAAGACTGTTGGTAGCTGTTTTCAGTTTGTCAGTGCTCTTCCTTTATAAATCATACATGGCAGACTAGCATCAACAGGATCAAGAATGCTGAAAGGTGAGCTTTAAGTCTAACCCCTGGCTTCAGGATCTCTGGTGTTTGCCTGAAATGAGGTGTTGCTTCTGTAGTGCTTCACCTCCCCATTCCAGCCCACTGTGGTCCAAGATGAAAAGTTGCAGAACAGTTTCTTCACATAGCAAACAGCAGCATTACAACACTTGGACCAAAGGCTGCCACATACAAGGGCCCTAAAGAAATGTAAATAAAAAGAGTTCCTTTAGATATTTTCCTGTGGGGTAAGCTTGTACCAAGCTGTTTTACAGCCAACAAACAGAAGAACATTGTTACGTCAGTTTAATACTGATGACATGACAACTTTGGGCACTGACAGATGTGCAGGCCCCTGTTCTAACTCATGGCACTTTACATAAAGCACCATGAGTTAAACCGCACCCCCAAACCCAACAGACATTCACATGTTGGGTTGGGGGTGGGGGAACAACTGAGACTGCCTGCAGGAGCCTACTTGCAGAAGAGGAGCCTCCCCTTTCTTCCAGCCCTTCCTCCTGCCAGCTCCCGTACTGTCTTTAGGAAGGGAGGGGGGAGAGAGAAGGGAGAGCAAGTTGAAGGCTGGGGTTTGCCCAGTCTGAGTAGGAGGGGAGGGCTGTGGAGGAGGGGTGGGAGGGTAGGGGTCGGCTACATCAGCCCAGGCCCAATTGTAGAACAGATTAACTCCATGGAACACAAGTTCCCTAGGGTGTTCCAAAGTGAAGCGCTTTTATACAATCCCTCATTTGATGAGGGTTCATTTGCCATGCAATCAGCCACTTAAAAATGCTCTTCAACCTTGAACATGTGTTACAGCATAGCTGTAGAGTGTTTTTAGGGGGCCAGTTGCATGACAGATTTAACTTCAGTCTGTGCCCTTAGTGGCCTTGCAATTCAAAGAGGACATTTTTTATGCTAGTAGTTTAATTTGTATATCTGGGAGCTCTCCCAGAAAGGTTTGAGTTATCTCATCCCTTTACAGTAATAATAATGATTGATAGAGAAGTAATATTAATCTTCAGCATTTACATTGTGCTTAAAGTTGTTTGTGCTATACAAATATTTAAAGTATTCACAGCATCCCTATGAGGTAGGTTACCAAATATTGCCTTCCTCATTCTACACATTTAGTTTTAAATCCAGTTTCTGCTACCTCAAATCTTGGTGAAGTTCTGACTGTAACCTAATAATGCTTTGCCCTAGTGGAGTGCAATGGTAATATTTTTCCTTTTAGTAAAATTCCCTTTAGAGAAGCCAGACTGGTGCAATGGCACCTAACTTTCAAACAGAAATGGTAAACTCAGATGTAGAAAGATAAATGAGAGACACAAACACAGGAAAAATAGAAAGGAAAGACAAAGGTTACAATAATCAATAATAAGACAAGTATTATTTCATAAGATCTCAGGCCTAGAAACTTTTACATATATGCTTGATTTTGTAGGCTGTGGCTTCACATTGCATATATGATCATAGGAAAGTAGAGCTGAAAGGGACCTTACACTGTTGTCTAATCTAGTCTCCGCTCAAGGCAGATTCAACTTGACCAAACCATCCCCTGACCAAACCATCCCAGCCAAGTGTCTGTACAACCTGCTCTTGAAAATTTCCATACAGATTCCACAAGTTCTCTAGGTAGCCTGTTCCAATGCTTGGTGACCCTTATACTCAGAAAGTTGGTTTCCAACTACACCCAAATTTCCTCTGCTGCAGCTTGAGGCCATTTGCCAAGTTATGTCCACTATAGTCACAGAGAAGAGCCCATCTCCATCTTCTTTTTTAATCACTCCAGGTATTTAAAGACTTTTATCAAATCCTCCTTCAGTTCTCTGACTAAATAACCTTAGATCTTCAGCCTTTCCTCATAAGTCTCATTTCCCAGGCTCCTAATCATTTTTGTTGCTCTGCAGTGGACTCTTTCCAATCTGTCCAAATCTTTTTTGAAGTGGGGCCCAAAACTGAACACACTACTCCAGGTGAGGCCTTGCCATTCCTGAACAAAGTAAAAGAACCACTTTCCTTAATCTGCAAGTGACAGTCCTCTTAATACAACCCATGATGCTGCAGGCTTTTTTGCAACAAGAGCCAACATTGTTGGCTCATGTTCAGCTTATGATCTACAGCAGATGGGTGGTCTGGGACTATCCATGAGCTGGATAAACAGTGTGGGGTTGGCTCCACAGGCCAGATTGCACTCACAGACCCCTGCTCTCCCTGTACTCTCTCTAGCTGGGCAGGACCGTGTCACATGTGGCACCCAAACTGTTGGTCCAGGGCAGATGCCACATGCAGGCTGAGTCTGGAGCAGGTGCCATATGCAGCACAGTCCTAAATCAGCTCAACTGGGTGCTGTAAGCACTGGAACTAGTGTACAGTGGGGTCCAGCCTATGGGCCATATCTTTGACATCCCTACTCAAACCATAAGCTGATTAAGTCCATCCTTTTTCAGGCATGAGTGGGATATAAGCAGAGGACTTGACTACATGACTAATAGAAGGTCATTTCCAGCCCTAATTTTCTACAATTATATAAACAGGAATATTTTCCCGAATTCAGGCCTCCAGCTCCCATGGAACTATTCAAGGTTCATAAAGTACATGCATATGTCTTTGTAGGATCCAGGCTTTATATTGACATCTTGTTCATTCTAGTAGATTAGGTTTTAGAGGTGTCAGGCAGAAAAACATAAAAAGCCTAACTCCTTTCTTGTAGGCAACACATTGCTATACATTCGTTACTGAGCCTATTTTTAAAATATTATCACTTTTTCCCTAAAAGCTGTTTGCTTTTTTGTTACTTCCCTCTTCAAGTATTCCTCTTCCTATCACTATTACATCAGCTGTGGAAAAGGAGATAATCAGATATAAGGAAAATCAAATATTTGGCTAGGAATTTTTTTTTAAATAGTAATGTTCAAGAAAAATTTTGGAATTTCTATATAAAAATAACTGGATTATTCAACCTGTTTTGATGAGATACTTAGATTTGACAGACACTCAGCAAGGGGCTTTTTTGATGAAGTAGCTCTTCTCTTCAGTTTGATTAAAAGATAAATTAAATCTCAAATCTTCATCTGATGACCATTCTGTCATATACTTGACTAACTTCAAAGGCTTCTTGCCTTGATAGTCTAATTTCAAAAAAATAGAGTAGACTTTGGCTTGTTATATGACACTTTTCAAGTCAAAGGTATCTCAGAGCACATTACCATGATCTGGAAGGTCATATTACAAAGATTTTGTGGTTAAATGAGATTACTATTCCACACTCAAATAGCTTTCCCAACAATTAAGGGACATGAAGGCACATTTGGGGTTTTTTGTTTTGCTTTGTTTTGTGTTTTTAAGCTCAGGTGGGCAGTCCGCTATCAGGTAAAACCATTTACTAGCAGCAGTGGAAGTTTCTGTAAGGATTGACTAAAGATTTTACTTCAATTTGTCTACCATTTTAAAGAGCATTTTGGAGCAGGTACAGTCACAGTTAAGGAAAGTGAGTCAGGATTTTTCTTATTAAATGGTTTTTCAGTTTGTCAAAATGAAAACCTTCAGAGGGTGCCAAGGATACTAGTTTTGGCTATGCTGGAATTCCTGATTGAAGCCACAGAGAAAACATTTCACTCACTGCGGAAGGGGGTGGGGGAAACTGAGGTTCAGTTCCCTGTTTGGAACAGAGCAAAGATTTCAACAGCTGTATACGAAACAAGTGCCCTTATCACAGAGCGCTTGACTTTTCTGGAGTGGGAGAGGCCCAAAGGCAGAGCAAGAAAGTTTTATTAACTACTTGAAAACTTTCATCAAGCAAGAAAATAATTTCCTAGTCAGGTCAATAGCTAAGATGAAAAGTAAAGATTATTCATTGCCTTTTACCATGTACTGTACTAGAAGACAGTCTACCAGATGCTTCATACTGCAATCCTCTAATTAGAGACATGGGGCTTTCCCCTGAGATTTGCTGGTTATGCTCTTTTCAATTGTTGAATGTTGCAGAACTCAGTAATTATTTAGAATCATTTTCTTGCTCATACTTTACATTCTTATTTATTATTTGTCTTATCATTGAATAGGGGCTCTAGTCATGAAGCAGGACTCTTATACTAGGGTCTTTGCAAACACCCAACAGAGTGATGGTAGAGGATTTGTTTTCCAAGAGTAAAGCCCCATGACATAACTCACTCTTTGGCAGGCCTCCAAACAAAGCCTGAGTTTGGCTAGCTTTAGGGGTTAATAAGATATAATTACTTATGCCAGCCTTTAATTTAACATCCTCAGACCAGTTATCTTTGAGAGACTGTTTTACCATATGTTTTGTTTCAACTGCTGTAAAAGTTGGAAGGTGCCATGGCTGTGGGAGTTGCATGAACATATATTAATGTAGCCCAGGTGTACACAGGTTTGTACTTCCCTCTCCAACTGAGAAATTATTGGCAGGGCAGTGTGCTGCGCAGGGACACAATAGCTCAGCGGCTGCCTCCATCCCCTATAGAGTCAGGTCCAGTCAATCGATTACTTAACTATATACAGATTTATTATCACAACAAAACCATTAAAGGGTAAGGACATAGATTATATATATGTACAAATTTACAAAAAAATAAAGCCTATAATATATATATACACACACACACACACATACCCAGTTATCATTTAAAAAGAGAAGAACAATAAAACAAAACCAGACCAAAGGATATTGATTGGGCAACCTTATAACTCTATTCACATACAAACTATTACTTCATATTATTCACATAAACTATAAGGCACAGTCTACAAATATAATCAGCAGTCCTTAGACTACCTGGGTGCCCTCCAGGGCAGGGGCCCCACTCCCAAGGTGCCACTACAGGAAAGGAGGTGAGGAGAAAGAAAAAAGGAGAGGAAGACCCCAAAGACTCCTAAGCTCTCCAGCTTTCATCCAGAAGCAGCCCATGTGGTGCCCCTTCCCGACCCTCAGGGTAGGGGGCTCTCCCCTGTGGGGACCTTCTCTCCAGAGTAACTTACTACTACTCCACAATCCCAGAGGGTTGCCTCTTCTTCTCCAGCTCAAGCTCTGTCCCCGCCAGGTTTTCCTGCTGCCTGACTCTGCTGCCGCTGTCCTGGCTTCGCCTTGTGCTGGGGGTTGGAGGCCTGGACAGCCTTGTGCAGCACCAGGGCTCAGTCTATTCCCAGACCCTCTGGGCTGTGTCACCTGCACTGAGCTCCTGCCCCATGTCAGCAGCTATAGATCTGAGCCACCTCAAGCAGCTCCCAGGGTCTCTCACCCTTGGTGCAGCACCTCCTGTATTAAGCTCACAGCCTCATTCTGGGGGTTGAGGACCTGAGCCACCCCAGGAGCTCCAAAGATCCTGCTCCATGCGCTGGCTTGTGCACCATGTCTCTGGCCACACAGCAGAGGTTGCAGACCTAAGTCACCTCACGCAGCTCCTAGGGTCTGGATGCCATGTGCCATGCTGCGCACCAAGAGCCTAACCACTGGAGCTGTCCCCCACTTCCCGCTGACAGAAGTCTTCAGGGGCTCTTCCTGGGCTACTGCTTCATCCTGCTGAGCAGCTCTCCTCAGCTCTTCTAAGCCCCGCTCTTCTCTCTTCTCTGTCCCCAGTGCATCTCCCTCGTGCTGGGCACACAGCTCCTTTTACACACTCCACTGCTCCGCCCCTGAAATCTTCCAGACCTGACAGTTTGCAGTCTTCAGTCAGGTCTGGGGACTTCTTCTTCCCATCCCCTCAGGAAAGGGGTGTGATGGTATTCTCAAGCCTGGGATTCAACCCAAGCTCTGAAAGGTAAGCCTGCTACACTAATAAAACATATACATGTTTGAATAAAACAGGCAGGAAAAAAGGAGGAGGTGTTGCCCTATACATAAAGGCAATATACATGTGTTTGTAATTGCATTACAAAGTAGAACAGCCTGTTGAAAGTCTTTGAATAAAGGTTGAAGGGGAGAGCAGCAGAGTGGATGCCATGGTGGGCATCTGCTACAGGCCTCTGAACCAAGAGAAGGAAGTGGACAAGGCCTTCTTTAAACAAGCGATGGAAACTTCCAGATCTCAAGACTTGGTTCTCATGGGGACTTTAATTATTGGAACACCTGCTGGGAAGGAAACACAGAGCAAAGAAGGTAAAACACAGGTATAGAAGCAGTCAGCTAAGTTCCTGGAGTGTGTTGGGAATAACATTTTGATTCAGGTGGTAGAGAGGCCAAAGAAGATGGAAGCTCTTCTTAACTTACTGCTCACAAGGAATTGGTTGAGAATGCAAAGGTGGAAGATATTTTGGATCTCAGTGGTGTGTCTACACATGTCACTGGCTGTGTCATGCCTGTGGCTCTGTCACTTGAGTCTCTGCCCACTACATTTCATAGATTTCATAGACATTTGGGCTGGAAGAGACCCTGGAGGATCATCGAGTCCAGCCCTTTGCCCCAGGGGCAGGAAGTCAGCAGGAATCATAGGATCCCAGCAAGATAAGCATCCACATGTGTCTTGAAGGTGTTCAAAGTTGGTGCTTGAACTGCCTCCAGTAGCAGTCTGTTCCAAACCTTGGGGGCTCAGAAAGTGAAGAAGTTCTTTCTTATGTCCACCCTGAACCGGTCACAGTGGAGTTTGTGACCGTTTGATCTTGTCATCCCTTGGGGTGCCCTGGTGAACAGTCATTCCCCCAGATCCTGATGAGCACCCCTGATAAACTTATAGGTAGCC
>NW_017728918.1:35798897-35800411 GCF_001723895.1 Crocodylus porosus
CCCCAAAAGTGATGTCTAGCACCCCAGCCTCCTGCTGGACATCCTGCTTGCCATGCTGACCTGCTGTAGCAACCTGCCGAGGCCAGTCTTGGCCCCCACAACCTTCCTGCTCACTGCTGCTGCCTGACCAGGCTCACCATGCATCTCAGGCCTCCTGCTATCATGCTGCTGCCACCCAGACCCTATGCTGCTGCTCAGACCCCAGCAGGAATGCCAATGACATGCATCTGCATGCCACCACCAGTGCTGTAAATGCAGTTCTGTGGGTCCAGCCCTGCCACCTGTTCCCCACCCCACCACAGCCAGCCAGAATGGATGACTGCACATTGTCTTGAGAACCTGTGATGACAAACAGTGACTAGAGTTATTCTAGATGATCTGGACCATCTTCTAGGAGCTCCTTGAGCAGTTTCACCTGCACCTGGACTGGCAGGCCACCACTACGCAGTGACCCTTCCCCCTGGACACTCAGCTGGCCATCGCCCTGCTCAGGCTGACCATGCCTGTCAGCCTGCACTACATTGGCTACCTCTTTGGCAAAGAGAAAGCAACCACTGGGCAAGCCAACCTGAAGATGTGCAGCACCCTCCAGGTCATGCCCACTACACCCCATGCTCTCGGTGCACAATCCCATGGAGCTGGTGGTGGGGCTCCATGCTCTGGGCTTCCCCCAGTGCATCAGGGCCATGGACATGACCCACATCCCTGTCAACTGCCCGCCCTTCAGTGAGCACCCCTACTACAGCTAGTGAGGCTTTTACTTCACCGTGCTTCATGCTATCATCAACCACTGCAGTACCTTCACCAACATAAGTATGAGCTGGGTGGGTAGTGCCTATGATACCCATGTCTTCCATTCTTTTTTTCAAATATATAGGGAGGATGAAGGAAGCACCAGGAAATGTGGGGCCCCTGCAAGATCCTCTGGGCAATCTGGTGGTTGCGCCAGAGGAGAAAGCAGACCTTTTTAACCAATTCTTCATCTCCATTTTCTTCTGCAGGGACCTGGTCTTCCCCACTGTGATGCAAGACAGACTCAAGGGGAATGCCTCCAGACCTCATGTTGGGGAGGACCAGGTTAGAGAGCTTTTGGAAGGGCTGGATGTGTTCAAATCAGCGGGTCCAGATGCTCTCCACCCCAGGGTGTTGAGGGAGCTAGCAGGGGTTATTGAAGGGCCCTTGGCATGGCTTTATGAGCACTTGTGGTACTGGGGCCAGGTGCCAGATGATTGGAAGATAGCCAACGTGGTCCCCATCTTGAAAAAAGGGAAGAGGGAGGACCCAGTCAAATATAGACCCGTCAGTCTTACCTCAATCCTAGGGAAACTCTTTGAGGAGATCATCATGGAGCACATGTATGATGGGCCGGCCTCAGGGATGATGCTTAAGGGCAACCAGCATGGTTTCATTAGGGGCAGGTCATGTCAACCTGATTGCCTTTTATGATCAGGTCACAAAAGCATTGGATGCATGTGTTGCTGTGGATGTAGTCTTTCTGGACTTCAGGAAGGCCT
>NW_017728918.1:35801293-35802548 GCF_001723895.1 Crocodylus porosus
GACCCTACTTCTATGGTTCTGTGATTCTATGATTCTACAACTCCATCCTGCCAGACCTGATGGAGAGCAAGTGTTTCACACTAAAGGTGCCAGACCTCCAGCTGGGTGTAGAGGGGAGAGGATCTCTCCAGAGAGATGCTCTGGGACAAGATCCAACCCATGCCAGCACTTTGCAGCACTCATGCCCCTGCTGAGAGTATCCTGGGTGCACTGTGAAGAGCTGTTAGTGCAGACCAAGGGGTGCCCAACCCACTACATGCTACTGCTGCTGCTCACCATGGTGTCCCAGGTGCACCTGAGAACCTCTGGTGCAGGACCTTGAGTTTTGACAGTGCAGCAGGCAAGCCCATACTGCCCTGCAACCTCCACCACTTCCTGTAGGACTACATAAGGCTGGCAGGCCCTCATACACCTGGGCTTTGGAGTACCTGCTCCAGGCAAACTGGCTGAGGACTTCAGCCTCACTGCAGACTGCCACAAGGTCTGCGGTCTCTACCTAGGAACAGTTCTAGGCCTAGAAGGTGGTGTGTAGCACTGAGGATGATGCCAGCATGACTTCCTCGATGACTCACTGGGCATCTGTGTGATAGTCTAGATGTTGCCATCCCTGAGCAGGTGCCTGCAGCACCCAGTGCAGACACACAGTGCAGGACTGGCAGGCTCCAGTGACACTGTGCCAGGGACCAATGCTGGGGTCCAGACAGTCTGTTGCAGTTGGCCTGGGACCTCTGCCATGTAATGTAGTAGCCAGAGGCCAACTGCAGGTGGCCCAGGGCCCTGGCATGCCTGCAGCCTTTTAAGGGCCAGAGGCTGAGGCAAGCAAAGAGCCATGGCCCTGGGGCTGGTCTACAGGTGGCCCCTGGTGGTGGGGCTAACTGGGAGCCAATTTGCCCCTGGTAAGTATCTACACATGTGTCACTGCACAGTAACTACTCCACAGTTAATTTGCTACCTGCTTCTCCAAGTAGCAAATTAACCATTGAATAGACCAAATTATTGTTCAGTAAGCATCTGCATGTGTAGACAGTTATGCTTACTGCACAATAATTTCACAGTTTCATAGTTTGTAGGGTCAGAAGGGACGTGAGCAGATCATCAAGTCCGCCCCCCTGCCATGGCAGGAAAGAGTACTGGGGTCAAACAATCCCAGCAAGGTGTTTGTCCAGCCTTGACTTAAAGACCCCCAAGGTAGGAGCCAGCACCACTTTGCTTGGAAGTTAGTTCCAGATCCTAGCCACCCTGACAGTGAAGTAGC
>NW_017728918.1:35804909-35806753 GCF_001723895.1 Crocodylus porosus
AAAACACTTTAAAAATGAACTTAAACATGAAATTAAACACTTAAAAATTAAATTAAACACTTAAAATTAAACTTATTAGAATTTCTTAAAAACTCGCTGACACATGTAGCAGAAAGGGTGGGAAGAGGCAACCAGCAAAGGCCACAAGCCTAGGAAATACCCGCAGTAGAACATAGACATTGTTTTGCCTAGATCATCCCTGACCTTTGGATCTCCAATTTCTTTGAACCTCCAGTAATGGAGAGCCTGCACCTTCCCTAGGCAGTCTATTCCAGTGCTTTACTATTCTAACAGTGAAGAAGTTTTCCCTGATATCCAACCTAAACCTACTCTGCTGCAACTGAAGTCATTGATCCACATCCTATTCTCTGGAACAAAAGAGAAAAGGTGCTTTCCCTCTTTTTCTGGCAGCCCTTCAAGTATTTGCAGACTGCTATCATGTCCTCTCTTAAGCATCTTTTCTGCAAGCAGCTGAGTGCAGTTGGCAGCAGAAATAAGAAATGAAACAAACAGCCTTGAGTAATGTTTAGGGATTACTTAGAAAAGCTAGATGCTTTCAAGTCAGGAGCCTCAGGGGCAAGACCTATGAAGAAATGCTGAAAGATATAGGGTTATTTAGCCTGGAGAAGAAAAACTGAAGGAGGATTTAATAAAAGTCTTCAAATACCTGAAGGGTGATTATAGAGAGGATGGAAATGGGCTGTTGTCTCTGGCTGTAGAGACAGGGCTAGGAGCAACGGCAAGCTCCATGGGAGATTTAGGATGGAGATTAGGAGGTACTCCCTGTGTATGAGAGTGGTCAGTCATTGGAACAGGCTACTTAGAGAAGTTGTGGAATCTCCATCCTTGAAAGTTTAGAAGAGCAGGTTGTATAGACATTTGGGTGAGATGGTATAGTCAGGGATAATCCTGCCTTGAGCAGGGGGGCTGGACTAGATGATCTTGTGATGTCCCTTCAGCCCTATTTTCCTACAATCCTATTAAGCATGCTCAAAGATAATAATGTGGGCCTTCTGGCTGTAAGAAATAGGAATTTAAAATAAGGACAAACACACACTTTCACTCAGATAGAGGTAACACTTCCTGTTTTGATCAGCAGGTTTAGTCTGTACAGTTTATAGATTGCTGACCAACTAAGGTATGTTATCACTTCTGTTTTCATAATTAAGAAAATGGATCTTATTGACTGTTAGTACCATTTACTAATATCTCTATTAGTTCAACTTTCCTAGCTAGGAAAGCAGAAATGTTTCCTTTACGTAGTTGACAATTAAACTAAGTTTTGTATATTATTATATGTTTATTATAATAGTCTTTTGATCATAATTGTAAAAAAAGCCGTTTTATTAATAGCTATTTCCATTTTTTACATGAATTCTCTATGGTTTTTAATGCTTCTGTTGAAGGCCGTTTGAAAAAGAACAGCTCTTTCCTACTCTGAGATGGCAACACAGATATAAATCTATTTAGAAAGAGAGGCTTCCTCAGTGGAATCGAGGTTCTTTGGGTAAGCATAGTATCTTTCATTAGACCAGCTCCAATAGTCAGAAAAAATTATAGTACATAATTATAATAATAGTAATAGTTATTGTATTATTACCACTGTAGTGTTTCCCTTTGGCCTTTTTACCCCTCTGCTTTCTCCCCTCCCCTCCCCAGCTTTACCTTTTGTTTTTCGAATTTCTACCTATTTACATTTTCACTTACATCCTGCCACACTTTCAGCTTCTCTCATTTCTTAGTGTCAGACCAGCAGACTCCGTATGCCTGAAGAAGGGTGACCGCACCCCAAAGCTTGCCAAGAACTTTTTTCCTACTACTCAGTTGGTGTAATAAAAGATATC
>NW_017728918.1:35806853-35828409 GCF_001723895.1 Crocodylus porosus
AGTACATAATTATAATAATAGTAATAGTTATTGTATTATTACCACTGTAGTGTTTCCCTTTGGCCTTTTTACCCCTCTGCTTTCTCCCCTCCCCTACAGCTGTTTCTCTCATTCCTTGAAGTATCAGACTCATGGAGACTCCCTATGCCTGAAGAAGGGTGACCGCACCCCAAAGCTTGCCAAGAACTTTTTTCCTACTACTCAGTTGGTGTAATAAAAGATATCCCATCTACTCAAAGAACCTGGACTGCCAATTTTCCTTAAACCAATACAGCTACAACCAAAAACCCAGGTAAACCCTCCACTTTTTACCAGCTAGTCTCATTCCTTTCCCCCCGCTCTCCTCATCCTTTGACTACAGTTACATTCATTTCCCCTTCCTCCCCCTCCCCACCCTGTCTCTCACTTACATTTAACTGACTGGCTCTTTTGCATATGTACTGGCCTCTGGCTGCTTTACTGCTCCATCCAGGAAAATCAAAGACCATCTGCAGATGCTTCCCAGCCTGACAAAGGGTGTTTGTGCCCAAATGTTGCTAAGAAGAATTTTTCCAAATATTTGAGTTGATCTTATAAAAGATATCGGATTTACCCAAAGAACATTGTCTCCTTGTGTCCTTAGACCAACACAGCTACCACCTACACCTCTGAACCAGTGCAATCAAAAGTCATATAGCCTACCTCCCTGATATTAATCTCTGTGATACCTCAGGAATAATGGTTGCTATTTGTTACTGATCCTATTAAAAGTCAAATCTTCAAAGCATAGCTGGATGTCTATCCATTACACAGGATGGAATGAAGACATCTGCATTATGTCAAGCCAGAGTGTTAATCTGACTCCACTAAGCACCATGTTTAACTAATCCTCTTTTGTTTGTTTGCACTGTAAAATGAAATATTCTTATGTAAAGTCTATTAATTCTTTATTAGTAAGGATGGGATTTATCAAGTGATGATCAGAACCTGACAGACATACTAATTCCAGGAGGAGCCTAGCACAATCTTCCAATTCTTTAGGAATTTCCACACGAGAGGTAGCTTCTGTTTTCTTCTACATGACTGCTGGACTGATAGAAAATGAACAAATAACAGTTTATTATCTAAATCACTTAGCTGTTGCACCAGCATAAGAGGGGAATTGTATTTGCTGAAGTCAAACAAACAAGGCAATTAATTTAGTAGATTTTCCTGTTTGGAAAAAGCTATTACCTTAACTCTTTCTTCAAGTAGAAAGGGCTTTTTAAACAAGATAAGACCACCTGGTCAACAGCTTGTCTTTCCTCTAAAGATTCCAATACGTTTCTGGTGTAATGCCGTGGGAAAAGGAACGTTGCATGTCTTTTTTTAGCTCATTTTCCTCTTGGCTAGTTAAGCACCTTAGTCACTCACCAGTTCTGCATGTAATGCATACTAACACCGAGAACTGCTACTGTCTGGCAGGGGTCATAGTTTAGTTGTGATATTTGATGTTTTTCTGAAAGCCCCAGATCCCAGAGGCAAGTGATTATATAGGAATCTTAACTCAGAAGGGAAATAGAGCTTTCATGTATCAGTATATCTATGTATATGGTATATGTTTGTACACACACATCCACAAATGTACTTAAGTGTTACAGACCCCTTCTGGAGAAGATCTTGAAAACAAAAACAATGTTTTATGGAATTACTGCTTTTTATTAGCAGAGACTCAGCTCTTCACATTATATTTTTATTTTTTAGGAAAAAATGGTGACAATTTAATTTTTTTCTCTAAATTTTTTACCATTTTTTCAACTTTTAATAACTTCATTTAAAACCTATGCATAATTTTAAATGCATCTTTGCCTATGTTTTAACCTCTGCCAGGTTTCTTTTTAACCGTGCTTTTGCCCGCTTATGAATTAGTCTGTCTTTATTCCACTTTAAAACCTTTGCTCCTTCCTTGTGTGGCTATCTCCTACATCACATGGAAGTATGGTACTTTTGACAAAAAGAGTGGTAGAAAATGATTTATGATGGTCTAATTATGTTTGAAATAGCATATTCACAGATAGCTGAAGAAAAGAGAGCTCTTAGGAAAGAGCAAAGTTTAAGTCAAACTGACATTAGTTATCTTGCAGGTGGGAAACATCCCCTGCAAAAGTTGGATTCTATTGGCATTAAAGAACACATAATACAAACTGAGGTCAGGGGTGATGCATAGGGGCTGTACATGGGTGCATGTGCACCCCCTGAGCGTAGCAGTGCACTCCCTACAAAAAGGCACCACCGACAGTGTCGACGGCGCCTGTCGGTGGTCGCCACTTGCCACCCCACCCCCCAATACCACTGACACCACTGGAGGTGTCTCTCTGGGCAGTCCAGGATCGCTGCTGGGCACTGGCCGCCACCAATGCTGCCAGCTGTCTGTGGGTGGTGGCTGACTCCTGGTCGATGCTCGCCCCCACCCTGCCTGCTGCCGTCGACAGCAACAGCAGTGTCTGCAGGAGCTCCCCCACTTATTGCCACTGCACTTCCGCTGCCACCACCACCACCATGCTCCCGCCCCCACTGTGCCCCCACGTCCACCAGGGGCACGTATCGTTCATGACTGAGGTGGAGAAAAAATTGTAGGTTTTTATCAACAGAGAAGCAGAATTACATATTCCAGTAGTCAGAGCATTACAGAAATGTCTTTTAGTATGAATTAAGAGTACTTCTGGGATCTTGTTTTATTTTTTAAATTATGTTAAACATGAGTCCAAGGCTCCAAGTGAGGTATCTTACAACAAAGTGAATCAAGGCTTGAAAAAACAAATAAAGAGTCGATTCCTCAGCTTGTGTAAATTGGTATGACTCCATTGTCATTAGGTATATAATTTGGCTAGAAGTCAAACAAGTCTAAACCTGTATAATTAATCTGAACCAAGTGATCTGGCACTTGAACAAGCCTTTTTGATTTTAATCATTGCTTATTTAATTTGAGCATTTATCAGCCAAATCATATTCAATATGGCTGTTTTTACTGTATCCTGCCAATGCCTGAAGCATTCTTTCTAACTAGTCCAACTTGCCACTAACTAGCTTCCTGGTTTTGAATGAAGGGAAAAATATGAAAACAAAAGTTGGTGCAGACATTGGAGTATTTCATTCTTCAACAGATTAAATTGTTATGTATGTATTTTCCCATACATCAGTTTTTCCAGTTGCATGGGGTAAGCAACTGCTTCTATTTAAAACCTTCTTTACTAATATCTAACACTTATACAATAATATCTATGGTCATGTAAGCTATCTACATGTTATCCTGCATTATGACATACCTTTTCCTTTGCATTATATTTTCCCTGTAACTGGAGTCCTCCCCTTTCTAATCTCCCTGCACATTTAAACCTGGGGTTTTTTTCCTTTCTTTTCTTCCAGCTCTTTCATATGGCACTTTTCACACAAATTTTTACACCTCCCAGCAGCAGCTGTCATCACAATTTAAAAGATCTATTATGAGACTTCAATTTACAATGGCTAAACTGGCTTCTTTTGACTCACTCTATAGCCTTAGGACCCCTTCTCATTGTTAAGTACCTGTAAAATACAGGAAAGGAGACTGACATCTTTTTTCTGGTGTTACAATACTTTGTGGTAACATTACAGGTTATTCATGTTTAACAAGGTTGTATAATGTACTGGATAGTGTATTATCACCTTCCATACTTGATACCTTAGGGAAAAAATACCCCCCCAAGTTCTATCCATTGCATGAGGTATGCTTAGAAGAATAGATAAAACTGATATACGCATTCTGTCACAGCACAGCCCTTGGGGTTTCATTTCCTCATGACCATGTTTATGATGAGGCTCATCAAGAGGCGAGATCATATCTTGAGAGTTAAAATATTATAAATGAAGAAAAATATGCAAGGATTAGAGGTGGACTTCTTTACACCCTTTCAAGACCACTTTTAGATTTCCCATATGATAGCTCTGCATATAAACTTCATTACGTCAGTCACGTGACCTACCGTCATGGAGCGTATCCAGCAAGGAGCTCTTTAGCACACCTTCAGATCATGCTCTGATGTAATGATATGTGTGCTTCTTGTTCTCTTGCTCTTTCTTGTTCTCTTGGCATCTCAGTCTGCTGTGAGTTCTTCTGAATATTCAAATGATTTCAGATTCACGCTTGTGGCCATGTTTTATTGTACTAAGAGAAGGCTGAGGGGGAACCTGGTGACTGTCTATAAACTCACTAGGGGGGACCAGAAGCGTTTGGGAGAGACACTGCAAATCTGTTCTTATCTCAATCAAGCTGATAGATTATATTTTGATACAGATAGCTCCAGAGGAGGATAGTATATTGACTCAGCAGCCAGAGCTTAGTGGAATATTATGGAAGTCACAACAATGTTGACTTGTACCTACCTGCCTGACTTGCAACCCACTTAGCAAAACAAATTTGTTTTATTTGGGTTTTACATACAGTTCCAAAATAGACTTTTAAAATACACATAGCTGGCCACTATCAGCAGAACTACTGTCATATGTTCTAAACAGTTTCATAGTCAACTTCAGAATATAAGATGGAATCTTATTTTAAACAAATTCAGCAAACTCTATTTGAATTCAGTGTAATCATTTGGGATAATATACTATTAAGAAAGTGCATAGAACAGACTTGGTTACATTATTTAAAGAAATATATAATGAAAAATGTATACAGTACCTTTCATTCTACTTTTTCTGATTGTACAAACTCTACTGTATACAAATTACATTGGTGAAGGCTAGATCCTTTCAGGGTGAAATAGTGAGTTCCTTTCTGATCTATCTAACAAACAACTATAACAAGTTCCTCTTCATACTGTTTCATGATTTCAGCACCAACTGTTTTACTGTGTTCAGAAAAAAATATTTAAGAAAGGAACCAAAAAATAATAAAGCCAATCTAAAGGGAGAAATGAGGGATGCAAGCCTAAACATGTTTTTATAATAGATATTAGAATAAATATATATTGGTAAATATATGAGAGATGTTTCACATTTAGGGCCAAATCTTAAATTGTTTAGAAATTCTTTTCTTCAATGAGACCAGGATTTCACTTATTTTTGTTAAAATGTTGTATATTGTAGCTAATTCCTCATAAGTTAAAAATAAAAGCTTCATAGAAATTCTATGTTCTATAAAGATTTACAAGAGAACTGAAGTCACTGGATTTCAGACTGTTCATTTTAACATCTCACCATTTCAGGCTTTTAGTTGTGTATTGCAAATTGCAGAGAGAGATATCCTGTGGTGTGGTGTTCAGTCATTACTTTTAACATTTAACAATTTTCATTGGTAGATCGCCCACAGAGCATTCGGTTTCTACTTTCACTCCTGAAAGGAAATAGGTTTTATGACTCCAGATATTATAAATAAAAAATTACTAGAGGTTAACATTTAATATGTTCTTTTACTCAGAGAAGTGGATATTCTGAGTACCTCAAAAACAAAATCTAAAGGAAATGGGCAGTGGGAAAGGAAGGGATCCACAAAGGGACATAGCAACATCCACAATAGGTCCTTCACATTTTGCTATAATCACAGAATCACAGAAAAGCAGGGCTGGGGGGACCTTCAGAGGTTATTTTATCTGACTCCCTGCTTGAGGCAGGATCATCCCTATTCAAGCTATGCCATACAAGTCTTTGTCTAACCTATTCCTAAAAACTACACAATCAACCCTGTTGCACAACTATAAAACATATGGCCCAAAGACACTAAAACAGGGGGGTCAAATCCGTCTGGCCCCATGGGATGGATGAGTGGCTGGTCTACAGATTAGACCCATAGATCCCTCTTCCCCTCCCTGCTCCTCCTTCCCTTTCCCCTTCCCACAGCATACTGGTTTGCATAGCTGCTCCAGCTGGTCTAGGACCCACACTGTGTTGAGCGCAAATCCCAGAGTGGCCAAAACAGGAGCCACATGCAGCACAACCTGGCCAGAG
Organism: Crocodylus porosus; assembly: GCF_001723895.1. Lineage (NCBI taxonomy): Eukaryota > Metazoa > Chordata > Crocodylia > Crocodylidae > Crocodylus > Crocodylus porosus. Next base: position 35,812,800 of record NW_017728918.1, read on the forward strand.
CAGCAGCCACGCTGTATGCAGAGTGGCCCCTCTAGCTGGACTGCAATGTCTGTGCTCTCACCCAGTACTGGACCACATGTGGTGCCTGTTCCAGCCAGTCCAGGACCTGTACTGCATGTGGCATCTGCAACCATAGCATGCAACACAGGTCCTGGACCACATGGAGTAGGTGCCACATATGGTGTGTGCCCCAGAGCAGGCACCACATGGAGCACAGTCCAGCATGGCCGCTATTCCTGTTAGACTGTGCTTGATGTAACACCTATTTTAGCCACACTGGGATCTGTGCTACATGAAGTGAGGTCTCAGACCCACTGGAGCAACTGCTGGCAGATAAATCAAATATATTTGTACTTGAGGTCACCTATTCTGCTTGGCTATCCACAAAGTCTCCCTGTAAAAAATATTTAAGATCCAAACAAAAACATACGTTCTTCCCTGGATTTTCCTTTTCTGAAGAACATGGACAATCCTTCTGGTTCTAGTACTATAAACAAAGTGAAAAGTGTCTCTTCCCCAGGTTTTCTTTCTCCCAACTGGCTTCTAGGTTGTCTCCTCACAATTTTGTCTATTAAAGGAAAATAGTACGTCCATAATTTTCTCCCTGACTTTACAAACTGCCAGCCCCTCCATTTCCCTCTTGCTTTTAGAGGAAGAGTTGCTATATCTGCCCCTCTTCCCAGGACAATTTTTTGTGGAATTCTGCAAACCAGGAGGTCCTAGGCCCACCTTTTCTGAAGGTCTTTCTGGTGACTTGCTCTCCCTCTATGCAGCGCTGGTCAGGCCACAGCTGGAGTACTGTGTCCAGTTCTGGGCTCCGCACTTCAAGAAGGACGTGGAGAACCTGGAGAGGGTCCAGAGGCGGCCACTCGTATGGTTGAGGGCCTCCATGGCCAGCCCTATGAGGAGAGGCTGAGGGACCTGAATCTCTTCAGTCTCTGCAAGAGGATACTGAGGGGGGATCTTGTGGCAGCCTAATCAGGGGCCACCAGCAGCAAGGACTCAGGGAAAGTCTGTTCATCAGGGCCCCCCTTGGAGTCACCAGGAACAGTGGCCACAAGCTGAGGGAGGATAGGTTTAGGCTGGATATTAGGAAGGACTACTTCACTATAAGGGTGGCCAGAGCCCGGAATAGGCTTCCCAGAGAGGTGGTGCTCTCACCTTCCCTGGACATCTTCAAAAGGAGACTGGATAGGCACCTGGCTGGGGTCTTATGACCCCTGCCACCCCCAGTGCTCCTTCCTGCCCATGGCAGGGGGTCAGACTAGATGATCTGTCTAGGTCCCTTCCAACTCATTGATTCTATGATTCTATGATAGAGAAAGAACCATGGTCCTAGCACCTTAAGAAGCACTGACCCAACACCTTGGACAGAATCAGACACAGTGGGTGTATCTACATGTGCTATTAAGGTGATGAAATAAACTCTGGCACAGTTCAGGCCAGAGTCAGCTGCTTCCAGGTGCAGCATCTACTTGTGCACCCACAACTGCAGCACCTTGAACCAGAGTGGAACAGCTCCAGAGTGGCAGGGGACCCAAGGGGTCGGCCCTGGGCTCCAGATGGCAGTGGCGGGTGGTGTCAAGGCTGGCTGGGGCATGATAATGCTAGAGTGCAGGACTAGGTGGAAGCCCTGTGCCCCAGCCAGCCCCTGTCACCATCTACACATGCATTTCAGTGCACATAATTACTCCACCACAGGACAGTACTGTCCCCAACAATACTATCCTACCATGGAATTAATTAATTTACTGTGCCCTAATACCAGTTCATGTGTAGACTATGATGCTTTACTGCAGAGATAATTAGTCAATTCCACAGTAAAGCACATGTGTAGATGCACACAGGCCAGATGTATTACAGTTATTATATGTGGGTCAGTTTGAATCTTGTACAATGTCTAGAATATAACTGCGAAACTAGCCAAAATGTATACTAATTCAAGGAGATCTGAATAGTTCTTGCATTTGAATGAAAAGTTTCATAGTAATAGTCAATCCATTTTATACCTTCAGAAGACCTTAAATTGTCTTTTTGTCAACTCCCACGGCTGCTCCAGGTGGCCTGGGACCCACACTGTGTGCATGCATGTGAATATGATTCTAAAGGTGTGTGCAATAGTGTAAGTGTGGACACTCAGAGGTGAAGTGGTGACACTGGTATTTATGAAATGAAATGTATTAATGAAAAAGCCCTACATTTGCATAGTCTTAATTTTTCTTATATTTGATGATTTTTTATTAAATATGTTAATTTTGAAGTTTCAATATATGTCCATATTTCAAATCTGCCAATACTGGGGAGACCAGACACTCTCACACCAGGACTACTTCTCTCTTAGTGGTTATTTTATCCATACATTCAACCAGCCTGTAAAATACAACCCCTGATACAGACTAATCTGATTCTAGAGTCTTCTTTCCTTATCATTAACCTGTCAATATTCCCTGTGACAGGACAAATACTTGTTTTGTCTATAACTATTTTGTCAAGCCAGAAGTCAAAGATTTTAACAGCTTTTCAGCACTGTATAATGTATAATCAGAAATGATATAATTTGTATATTTATTAAAGGGTTATTTTCCAATCACCTCCAATTTATAAAGCATCCAAAAAGTATCAACTGATTGGACCAATGTCAGATTTCCATGTTGTAAAATCCTCCACTTGTATACATTTTAAGGGATGTCAAAATATTTAGCAGGTTCAGGCTTTCTCCAGGCCTTTGCCACAAGCCTAATGTATTGTGATAAGTCACTTCTCTCACTGGGAGTCACTCCTTTGATAACCAGTTTTTGGCTGTTGTGCTGTCAAGAAGCAGACCCTGCCCCAAACACAGCCTTAAAGCCATCTGATCAGACAGTGGTGAATTGTCTGCAGAAGTCTCCTGATGTGTCTGCAAACTACCCTGGTCATAATGTCTTGACTCTAGTTCTGCTCTCGCTCCTTGTTTCTGTACTCCTGGTATCTTTGTTCAGCTTCTGCACTATCATGTGCTCTAGACCTCTGGAGTGATCTGTGACTTCCTCTAAGTACAGACAGTCAAAAGCCTGAGGCTGAATCAATTCGGTCTTTGCAGTTTAGTCTAAGCTTCAGAGATTAAACTGAGAAACAACTGGTCAGACATTCACTTTTGATTCAGCAAATGCAGCTATACAGCTGCCGTGGCTCAGGCCAGAAGCTTCATGGGTGCTATAGCTTGGCTCTCTGGCATGTAGCCAGCATGGGCTGTGTGTTTGCTTCCTCTTCCTGCTGCCCCTGAAGTCTCACAACAGCTGAACTCTGCAGTGTTGTTCACCACTTCCTCTTCCTGCTTCTAGGTGCCTGTGGGATACATAGTCAAGAGTGATAGCCTGCAGTAAGTTTTTAGCAGGGCAGCTCTGTACTCAGGGGAAGGGAAGTTTAATCCCCTCTCCCTGGCCCCAGACCCCAGCTGGGTTTTCCTACAAAGGGCAGTCCCTGCCTCACTCCCTCCCTCCCACACCCTTCTCTGCTGCAGCAGACAGCCCAGCCCAGGACTGGAAAGCATGCTGGGATGCTGGGGAACTGTGATTTTACTTGGTCCAAGAAAGGGACTGGGACAGAAGTTTCATAAACCACTTTGACCCAGATCAGTTAAGGCTGATATTACATTCAACCAGGCTTATCTTAAACCAGTTTCAGCCATTTTGAAACTGGTTTAGGTGCACTGAACTTTTGTTCTGTCACAGGTTTAAACAAGTTTCTGATGACTTAAACCAGTTTATGTGTAACTTCTGTCCCTCACCTCTGAGTCTGGTTTCCTGGTTCTGATTTTATGATTCAGGCTTGGTCTGTGAGTCCTGGTTATCTTCCCAACCCCAGCTTGACTCATGAATTCCTCTTTCTGCCTCCTTGACCTTGGCTTGTTCCTAAACATCACTGTACCTTCCTTACCAGAGCCTGTTCATGACCGTAACTTCAGCACCAGGATTCGGGTTATGACCTGCCTTGATTCCTAGCTCTGGACACAGGTTCTAGATCCCAAGCCCAATTGCCCATGTCTTGTTCCCTTACCTCTTACCACTGCTACCACAATGTGGCCAGCTATTGCAAATGAATATTGAGGTGTATTATATTCCTTTCATAGCTGTGTTGTACAGGACACAATTTGGCCTAAGACAAGTCAGTCAAACCTACCTACAGACAACTATGTGGATATAAATAAAAATTAAATTGTCTACATGCTGGAGAGACAACTAAATCACATGTCTTGTAAGCTTTTACTGTTGTTATAGACACTTTTGATATTGTACTAGAAAACAATTACCTGTCTTTCATCCCTACCCTCAGTCTTTTTATAGTTGAAAAACAAATGAAGTTTATCCTGAACTAAAAGACAGCTTTGTTTCAAACCAGATGTCTCATTCCTGCTTATGTCAGCCCTGCAGGTGCTGTGGTAAACTCAAGAAATAGCAAGTTTGGGAGCAATTTTCAGATAACACTGTAATGTCAAGTTATTGTAATGTTAGACAAAACAATAGAACCTTCTATACTTTTGAATCTCAACAATTATTTTTCCAGACTTTGGGCCAGACTACTCTTAATTTTGCTGATATGAAGAAAGAGCAGCTCCATTATTGCAGTTGTAGTGTTCAGTTTTCACATCAGTATTCCTGAGAATGGAATTTTGAACTAGCATACTGACTGGCTGTGTATTTGTGGGAAAAGGTGAATACTTTAATATTTCTGTTCCATATTTTTTCTCATTGAATGCACTGAGAACAACATCAGTCCCACAACCAGTGCGTGACTTTTTTGACCAGCATAGGTCAAATTTTATTCTTGGTTTCAAGTATGTAGGTCAGTTTGGAAATGGTAGAAACTGCCTCCCTATGTAATATAGTTGTTGTGCCCAGAAATCTATTGTACCATGCAGCTTCTCATAGCTCTGCATACTGCACAGAAACAGAATAAAAGTTTAAAGATTCCTAGTTTCAATTTAATCCCTTCTCTCCTCCTCTCGAGAAATCTAATATTCCCAGGCCCTTTTGCACTGTTTTGGTTGATTAAATGTAACTTGTTTTCTTAACTACCAAAATTTAAAATCTAGATAAAAAGATGCTGAAAGTTATTAATGGATTATAATAATTTGGATGGAGAAATGAAATATCCCACAACCCTGTCTGAAACATTTAAAAATCAGTCACTAGTTTGGAGACTTTAAGACTTTGTGGTCCCTGGGTGCATACTGCTTGGGATAAACTTAGAGCTCGGTCAGTCTATCAGCACAGATAAGAACTGTCAGTAGATGGCTTTAAATTGGAACAACTACTAAGGGGCCAGAAACCAACAGGGTATTACCTAGCTAAACTCTCTCCTGTCTTCAAAGTGAGGACAAATAGGTGGGGCTGGTGTAAAAGAAGCAGGAGGAATGCTTGCCAGCTGTAAGACATTGTTGTCCTGCAAGGCTAAAGAGACTGACTCTAAATACTCTCCTTTTACACAAGTGCCTCTGTAAGTCTGGGGGCCAGCCAGGGCCAGAAACAGAACTGGCAAAGTACTAAATGACTGACAATCATTGTTCGCTGCTGCTTGATTGGTAGTAGGAGGTAGCAGAAGTCTGAGACAATCTGGTCTCTCAAGTTTTCAAGCCAAATCTACTGACACAAAAGTTCAAGCTATTTAGTTTTTATACCAGTATTACTGAGAATCTTTGACTGCTTTTCCAAACTGAACTTGTACTCCAATAAGTTGTACAGGTCTGAAACATCCACTTCAGGAGCTCAGAGTTGTCAGCAGGAGAAAGCATATATCAAAACCAGGTAGAAATCAATTAAAAAAACCAGTATTTTCATTTATGAAAATAACACATACCAGAATTTAAAGCTGCTCTTATATAATAAGTGACACTGTTCTATTAGGACAGCTTTAAATGTGGTAAGTTCCTATTTAACTAAATTTTCCTTTTCAACACCAGGCAACCAAGCCAAGTGATTCAGCAGATGTAGATTTAAGTTCTCTCTCTAATCCAACACACTTCAAAACTAGAAAAAGAAATAACCATGATAGAAACAAAAGAGTCTCTGGACAATGATATACAGCATAGTTATGAATGGTATAAGTAACACAACCTCTTGGCTGCTGGCATGACCCTTATCTCAGGTAGCTCAGCACAGGTCCACTAAAGTGAACAGAGGCATTTTCATATACAAGCTACAGAACCAGACTCGTGACATAAGTCAGGGCATAAGAGCCAGTAACAGAAAAAGCTCCCACAAGGTGTGTAAGAAGACAAAGTAAAATGTCAAAAAAGATATAAAATGAAGACATCTCACCCATTTTTACTCCTTGATATCATACACCCTCCCATTCACTGCACTTCCTGCTTCAACCAAACCCTTCTATGCCCTTGGCATGCCATTAAATATTCCCATTTTATTATCCAATTTACTTATTTTGATCTATAAAAGTCTAAATTGTTCATTTCATCAGTGCCCACATCATGCTCAGGGTAATCTTGCAATACTTAAAAATTCAATTCTTCCCAAAACACCATATAAACATCATATAGCAACTTTTTGAAAAACACTTCTTTTGATAGATGAGCCTCAAAAACTAATATAGGGGAAAAAAATCAAAGCCAAATAACCTTTATTGGAATCCACTTTTTTTTATTTATTTATTTATTTATTTATTTATTATTATTATTATTATAAGTATCTGTTTCTACAATACGTAAGTGGGAATAACTGATAAAACATTTTCTAAGACAACCACACAGAAAAGTTGTTTGTCTTTCTTAGAATCTATTCTGCTTTTGTGCATGTGCTTGCATTAATTTGAGCTCTCTATCTCCTCTTACCACATTCAGGTAGCTAACAAACTTTGGACAAAAGAGTTTTTGTATGCTAACAAACTTTGCTCAAAAGAGAATGAGGCCTGTAATCAGTGGTGAATTTAAGCATGTCCTCATTTTTAAGCCCCAAGGAAGAACTTCTACACAGCATAATAAAGGTGCAATAACAAAACAGGAGGTGCACCTACATGTCACCCTACAGTGATGTAGTGATGTGCTGCATTGCTGTACAGTGTACTACAGTGATGTATCGATCACATGGGTCTACACGTGATGACCAGCTCCATTGCCATAGCAGCACACTCCTCCGGCATAGTATGCCACTATGGCGACATAGCATCAAAATCTAATCATGTGCTGTGAGCACAGAGCCATGATCACCCATACTGCACCATGCTTTAAGTACTTCCAAATGTAAGTACTTAAGCATGGCAACATGTACACATGCCCAGATAGCCATAGCCATACCATCTTTAATCAAGCTAGTTTATATAAGAATAGCAATGGAGACAGTGGTTTAGTATGGGCTAAAACATGCTCACAGTCCCCAAAAGGCTTGTGGTACCATTCTAGCCTATTTTGAAACATGCTCCATCATTTCTTTTTTTCAAGATTTTATTTCAAATTTGTTTTGCAGTTTTTCTTTGGTATTTTTTAAGGAGATTAAAAGGAAAATGCATTTGGACAATTGTGTGCCTAAAACTGAAGTCAACAGGGACCAAGAAATTTAAAGTAAGGGCTGATAGGCTGACATGATGTCCTGAACTAAAAACTTGATCCTGGAAAAAAGAAAAACAAATTAAAAAACAATGTTATATAATATTAATTTAGGAGTTTTATCACTCTATTCTATGGAGCGCTAAAATGGTTTGGCAACTGGGATTTTGGGCAACATTAAACCTAGAAATAAATTAAAAGACTAATGGACAAGACTGAAATATGGGTTTTGGGGGCCAATGATTAAAGCTAAGGTCAGGAACCAAAATCATAGCCAAAGAACATGAGTGAAAGACAGAAAAAATTATATCAGCCATGGGACAGGAGCCAAAAGACAGCAAATTAGCACTCACACTAAGGGGCAGAAGCCAAGGACAGGAATCAAGATATACATTAAACACCTGGAGAGGGCTTAGGGCTTCAAGCAACTAGATACTGTCCTGAATACCAGAGCTTCTGCTTCTGGCAGCCAGCTGCAAAGAGTAACCATGGATATTGTGATCTATCTTGGAGGACTTAGTTATCTGGCAGTTGCACACAAGCTTCAGCTGGGAACTCTGGCTCACTCTGACTATTCCTAATCTAAAAAAGTTGACAGCACTCCTTCCTTTAAGGGTGTCCTCTGGTGGTGTATTGGTGTCCCCTTTGGACCAGACTTATCAACAATATTCCAATGGAATTTTCTCAGTAGGCCTGCTCTGTGGGGGTTTTCTGCTCATTCCCAAGAACCAGGAATCAGAAATCAGGTACATAGCCCTCCCAAGCAATCAGATATTATAGTTTCCCCCAAGTCTTTTTGAAGCAAGTAACAAAAGGAACATCAAGGAAAATGTGGGGCCCTTACCGAATGGGGGAGGCAAACTAGTGACAGAGGATGCAAAAAAGACTGAAGTACTCAATGCCTTTTTCACCTCAGTCTTCACAGGTGAGGTCAGCTCCCAGACTACTGTACCTGGCAGCACAGTTTGTGGAGGAAGTGAGCAACCTAAGTGGTGAAAGAATATGTTCAGGGCTGTTTAGAAAAGCTAACATATACAAGTCTATGGAGCAAGATAGGATGCATCCAAGGGTGCTGAGTGAGTTGGCTGCTGTGACTGCAGAGCTTCTAGCCATCATCTTTGAAAACTCATGGCTATCAGGAGAGGTCCCAGATATTTGGAAAAGGGCAAACATGGTGTCCATATTTAAGAAAGGGAAAAAGGAGGATCCAGGGAACTACAAACCAGCCAGGCTCACCTGAGTCCCTGGAAAAATCGTGGAGCAAATCCTCAAGAAATCCATTTCTAAGCACTTGGAGGAGAAGATGGTGATTAGGAACAGTCAGCATGGATTCTCAAAGGACAAGTCATGCCTGACCAACCTGATTGCCTTCTTTGATGAGATGACTGGCTCTGTGGATGTGGGGAGAACAGTGGATATAGTATACCTTGATTTTAGCAAATGTTTTGATACAGTCTCCCACAGCACTCTCACAGGCAAGCTAAGGAAGTGCAGGCTGGATGAATTGACTGTAAGATGGATAGAAAACTGGTGAGAGCATCAGGCTCAAACAGTAATAATCAGTCCACCTGGGGACAAACAATCCCCAACATACTTACAGGCTTGGTGGTGCCAAACAGACTAGCACCACATCTGAAAAGGACTTAGGGGTAATAATAGGCTGTAATATGAACATAAGCCATCAGTGTGAACTGTAGTCAGCAGAGCAAACAATACTCTGGCATGCATTGATGCATCTCAAGCAAAACCAAGGAAGTGATTCTCCCACTTTACTCAGCATTGGTGAGACCACAGCTGGAACACTATGTCCAGTTCTGGGCACCACACTTCAACAAGGATGTGTAAAAGCTTGAGAGAGTCCAGAGAAGAGCCACCTATATGAACAAAGACTTGCAAGGCAAGCCATACAAGGAAAGGCTGAGGGACTTGGGCCTCTTCAGCCTAAACAAAGAGAAGGCTGAAAGGGAACTTGGTAGCAGCTTACCGCTATATCAGGGGAATACATCAATGGCTCAGTGAACAACTGTTCACCAGGGCACCCTTGGGGAAAACCAGGAAAAATCAGTAATGGCCACAAACTCCTGGAAGACCATTTCAGGCTTAACACTAGAAAAAAACTGCTTCACAGTTAGGATGCCCAGACTGTAGAATAAACTTTATTCAAAGGTGCTGCAATCACCTACCCTGAAAATCTTCAAGAAGAGATTGGATGGTCACCTCTCTGGGATCACCTTACCCCAGTTGTTTTTCCTGCCTAGTGGAGGGGGACTGGACACAATGATCTTGCGAGATCCCTTCCAGCCCCATACAATCTATGAATCTATGATGTCTAGTTGACAGTCGGTATCACATGGAGTGCCCCAGGGGTAAATCCTGGTGCCTGTCTTGTTCAATGTCTTCATCAGTGACCTGAAAGATGGCATACAGTGCACCCTAAACAAGTTTGCAAATGACACCAAGCTGGAGGGAGTAATAGAAATGCTGACTGGTAGGGCTAGGATTCAGAGTGACCTAGACAAATTGCAGGATTGGGCCAAAAGGAATCTCATGAGGTTAAACAAAGACAAGTGCAAAATCCTGCACTTAGGGCAGAACAATCCCATGCAGCCATGTACAAGCTGGGGGCTGACTGGCTGGGCAGCAGTTCTGCAGAAAAGGATCTGGGGGTTACAGTGGACAATAGGCTGAATATGAGCCAGCAGCGTGCCCTTGCTGCCAAGAAGGCTAACAGCATACTGGACTGCATTGGCAGGTGTGTTGCCAGCAGGTCAGGGGAAGTGATTATTCCCCTCTATTCAGCAGTGTTGTGGCCACATCTGGAGCACTGTGTTCGGTTTTGGACCCCACACTACAGAAAGGATGTGGACAAAATGGAGAGAGTCCAGCAGAAGGCAACAAAAATGGTTTGGGGCCTGGGGCACATGATTTATGAGGAGAGGCTGAGGGAACTGGGTTTATTTAGTCTAGTGAAGAGAAGACTAAGAGGGGATTTAATAGCAGCCTTCAACTACCTGAAAGTAGGTTCAAAAGAGGCTGGAGCAAGACTCTTCTCAGTGGTAACAGTTAAGAGAACAAGGAGCAATGATCTCAAGTTGCAGGGGAACTTGAGCAAGGGAGTTTAGGTTAGATATTAGGAAGTATTCTCTCACTAGGAGGGGAGTAAAACACTGGAACATGTTACCCAGAGAAGTTGTAGTATCTCCATCCTTGGAGGTTTTTAAGGCCTGGCTAGGCAAAGCTTTCACTGGGATGATCTTGTTGAGGATGGCCCTGCTTTGAGCAGGTGGTTGGACTGGATGACCTCCTGAGGTCCCTTCCACCCCTGATTTTCCTATGATTCTAAGTCAAGGATCTGTCGAGCAAATCCTTCCTAATCTAGGATGATTAGTGGTGGTAGTGGTGGAGTAAACTGACATGGAAAGAGAGTTATCCTATTTATAGAGGCATGGAAGAAAGGATATACCGCCCCCCCCCCCGATAGGTGAAACTGGAGCTGCAGCTTGTCAGTAGTTATTAGTCTGCCTGGCTGGAGGCTTGGAGATCAGCTGTAACTGATGATCAAGAAATGGGGGTAGAGCTAGAGAGAGAGATAAGAGCTCCAGGAGAAGGAGGCTGAGGGAGGAATACAGAGTGACGCCTCTCAAGCTCTGAAAAATGACTGCAGGTTTTGCTTTAGGTTTTGGTTATTCACATGCTTACTTGTTTTGCTCTTTGCTTTCTTTACTGTAAGTTTGAAGTTTGTCCCAGTACAATAAACTGGGTGAACACCCTGAATATGGAGCTGACTGGCATTTATAAGGAAGGTGGGGGAGTGACCCATTACAGTCCCCCTAAAATCAAGTTTCTCAGAATCAGATCTTCAGTGCTTTTACAGGTAGATTATATTTCTATTTAATACAGAGAACTCAGATACCAAGTGATAAAATAGCTAAACTCTAATACTGACAAAAGCCAACTGGAAGTCAAACAATTGGATCAATGTGAGTAGGCAATCAGATTATTAATTACATTTTGTGTAGACGAATATACAAGTAGATCTCTTATACAAGCTCTCTTATACTTCATCCTAAAGAAACCATATGTGACATTAGAGTCGAAAATTTTGAAATAATTTGTTTTGCTGAAAAATAGCTTATTAAAATGCCCATAATTGTCTTTTCAGATGTAAGAACATGCTTCCAGATGCTTTGTTTTAGGTGGACTACATACACAGAGATAGGACAAATAATTAGGACATTATTTATGTCTTATTTGCTCCAGGTATTTTGAAGTTTGGACTTGAAGCATTTGAAAGGCAGGACAGGAAGAGAACTTAAGAGTCTAGGGATGTGAATTATCATTTTTGCCCTTTATTGGCAAGAGAACTTCATATTCCCTTCATATTCACAGTGCTGCCAACCAGAAGTAACATCACTGACAATGATGTAGTCACACTAGCGCAAGACTAGCAAATAGGACAGAAGAAACAAATAGGAAAAAACCCTCCCTTCTCACTGAGGATAAGCCTGCCGCTCCCATGATGCACTAAATAGCTTCTGGCCCACAAAGCAAAACATTGGATTAAAAAAATTAACCTTGATTTCTTGCAAGAGTGCACAGAATTCTCCCTTGGGCATTTAACAACCACTTTGGAATCCCTGACAAACGGCACATTTGTGAGCCTTGTTTTCATCGCCTATGTTATTATTAATATTAAAGACAGGGCTGTCCAACTTTGGTGTGACTGGGGCTCCACACTGTGAGGGCGATATGCTGAGGTACAGACCCTCGGGATCCCTGCCTCTGCTGCATGGGCTACACTAGTAACCCTTTGCTGTGTGGGTTGTCAATAGGACAGTTCTAGTCTAAAAAAATCCTCCGTGTGTGTCTAGCAGAAATAAAACATGACAGTACAAAAATGCCACTTTTAGTTCTGCTTCACTCACTGGCCATATGCTGTTTTGTTTTCCATCTTTTTAGGATTTTTAAGAAGTGCAAATCTACCCTCTCTTTAGGCTTACTAGTAGTCATCCTCACTTGCATACGGCAATATTAACATTTTGTTAAACAACCTTGGATTAAAGACAATGCTGGGCAGAGAACTAGATCCCTCTTGAGTGATCATCAGGTAAAAGTGACAGGACAGAGTAGAAAGGTCATAGCAGAGTACAAAAGACACAGTCAAGCATTCCAAAACTTGCTTAAAGACAGCCAGAAACACCAAGACCATGTCTAAACTAGAACACCGTAGCTATTTAACGATACATTTTACTCAAAGTGGTACAATACACTCTGTATGGATGCTGTACATAGGTATGGCAATGCTTCTATATTTTGGAATGCTTGACTGTGTCTTTTGTACTCTGCTATGACCTTTCTACTCTGTCCTGTCACTTTTACATGACAATCACTCAAGAGGGATCTAGTTCTTTGCCCAGCATTGGCTTTAATCCAAGGTTTTTTAACAAAATATTAATATTGCCATATGCAAGTGAGGATGCCTACTAGTAAGTCTAAAGAGAAAGTAGATTTGCATTTTATAGACTAAGTTTGAAGTCTTTTAAAAAATCCTAAAAAGATGGAAAACAAAGTAGCATATGGCCAGTGTGGGAAGCAGAAATAAAGTTGGCATTTTTCTTTCGATACCTTATATATGTAGAACTTATTTCTTTCCCCCTTTTATAATGCTTATATAGGGGGAAAGGAATAAGTTCTACATGTATAAGGTATTTTTCTAATGGTATAATTCCAATACTAGAAGTTATACTGGCATACCATTATCAGCAACAAACCCACAGCTTAACTGATATTCTTAAATTAGTAGTGTAAACTGTGATAAGTCTTAGAAGCAGTCCACCAAATTTTGCCCTTAGTCACTGGTGTAATTTCAGAAATTCTCCAGCTGAAATCACTAAAGGCTATTTCAGGTTAATACCGCTATAACTGAGAACCGAGTTTAACTCTGGGTATTGTCAAAGATCCCAACTGAAGCCACTGCATGAAAGATGAGTGGAGAAGCCTTTGATGAAATCTATGAATGTTGGTTGATGTGAATACTTTTATAATAAATTTAAATATGATCTTCATTTAAATGAAAGAACTACATATTTTCTGCATTATTCAGACAATATTTGCATTCTATAAAAAATGTACAACCAAAACCAGTTCAACTGATGTAAACCAAGGTTTTGTTGAAGTCAATTTATGCTTTTTGAGGTGGACAAGTATCCTAACCTAGTCATTCACACTGATAGCTTGTTTGGGATGCCTCTCTTTAGATATATCACAACTGAATCTCCTACATTCAGTCAGTCACAACTTGATCTTATAAAAAGATGAAAGAGTGTATCATTGCTTTGTTTTAATATGTTTTATATAGGGGATACACTATACATCTGTGTATAGTCATCTCTGGGTGAAATTACTTAGTAATCAGGTTATAGGTATTTGCAATGGCTTTGTTATTTTAAATTTTACATAAAGTGTCAGTTTCACAAATATTTGTACTGGCCAACATCCAAGGTCATTCCAGGTTACTAGAAAGAGTGCTTTAAATGTGCATAATTCAGTTGGTGCACAGACTATGTGTAGGTGAGGCCAGAGGCATGAGACTTCTTGTGGGCTTACAGTAACATAGAATCATAGAAAATGAGGGTTAGAAGGGACCTTGGGATATCATCCAGTCCAACCCCTGCTCAGAGCAGAACCATCCTCAACTAGATCGTCCCAGCCAAAGCTTAGACTAGCTGGACCTTAAAAACTTCCAAGGATGGAGATTCCACCACCTCCCTGAGTAACCTGTGCCAGTGCTTTACTACCCTCCTCGTGAGAAAGTTTTTCACCATATCTAACCTAAACCTCCCTTTCTGCAACTTGAGGCCATTGCTTCTTCTTCTGTCATCTGCCACCACTGAGACCAGTTCTAACTCCATCCCCTTTGGAAACCCCCCTTCAGGTAGTTGAAGGCTGCTATTAAATCCCACCTCAGTCTTCTCTTCTCCAGACTAAATAGGCCCAGACTAAATAAGCCCGGTTCCGACAGCTTCTCCTCAGAACTTACATGCACCAGGCTGCTAACCATTTTCATTGCCCTTAATGGAGTCCAATTTGTCTACATCCTTTCTGTAGTGGAGGGCCCAAAACTGGGCACAGTACTCCAGACTGGGGCTGTATGCTGTGGGGGCAATATGCTGAGGTGCAGACCCTCGGGATCCCTGCCTCTGCTGCATGAGCTACACTAGCAGCCCTTTGCTGTGTGGGTTGTCAATAGGACAGTTCTAGTCTAAGAAAATCCTCAGTGTGTGTCTACCAGAAATAAAACATGACAGCATAAAAATGCCAATTTTAGTTCTGCTTCACTCACTGGCCATATGCTGCTCTGTTTTCCATCTTTTTGAGATTTTTAAAAATACTTCAGACTTAGTCTATAAAGTGCAAATCTACCCTCTTTAGACTTACTAGTAGGCATCCTCACTTGCATACGGCAATATTAACATTTTGTTAAAAAACCTTGGATTAAAGACAATGCTGGGCAAAGAACTAGTTCTCTCTTGAGTGATCGTCATGTAAAAGTGACAGGACAAAGTAGAAAGGTCATAGCAGAGTACAGAAGACACAGTCAAGCATTGACCTCACCAGAGTTGAATAGAGGGCAAGACTCACTTCCCCCACATCACCTGGCAACACTCCTATTAAAGCAGCACAGTGTGCTGTTAGACTTCTTGGCAACAAGAGCATGCTGCTAGCTTATATTCAGCTTTTTGTACACTGTAACCCCCAGGACTTTTTTTTGCAGAGCTGCTGCTTTTTCACTCAGTCCACAGTCTGTACCAGTGCATGGGATTGTTCCATCCTAATTGCAGGATTTTGCACCTGTCCTTGTTTCATAGTTTCATAGTTTCATAGTTAGTAGGGTCGGAAGGGACCTGAGCAGATCATCAAGTCCAACCCCCTGCCATGGCAGGAAAGAGTACAGGGTAGGAGCCTGCACCACTTCTCTTGGAGTTGGTTCCAGACCCTAGCCGCCCTGACCGTGAAGTCGTGCCTCCTGATATCTAACCTAAAACTACCCCCTGCCAGCTTGTGACCGTTATTCCT
>NW_017728918.1:35828509-35830670 GCF_001723895.1 Crocodylus porosus
CACCACTTCACTTGGAAGTTGGTTCCAGATCCTAGCCTCCCTGACAGTGAAGTAGTGCCTCCTGATATCTAGTCTGAATCTACCCCCTGCCAGCTTGTGACCGTTATTTCTAGTCACTCCTGGTAGCGCTTGGGGGAACAGGGACTCCCCCAATGCCTGCTGGTCCCCTCTGACTAGTTTGTAAACTAGTTTGTTGAGCCTCATGAGATTTCTTTTGGTCCAATCCTCTAATTTGTCCATGTCTATCTACTACCCTCCCTAGCTTGGTGTCATTTGCAAACTTGGCTGAGGGTGCACTCCATCCCATCTTCCAGATGGTTGATGAAGATATTGAACAAAACTGGCCCCAGGACTGATCCCTGGAACATTCCACTTGATACCAGCTGCCAACTAGACACTGAGCCATTGTTACTACCCATCGTGCCTGATGATTCAGCCAGTTTTCTATCCACTTTACGGTCCATTCATCCAATCAGTACGTCCTTAACTTGCTGGCCAGAATGCTGTGGGAGACCATATCAAAAGTCTTGCTAAATTTGAGGTATATCACGTCCACTTATCTTCCACAGAGCCATTTATCTCATCATAGAAGGCAATTAGGTTGGTCAGGCATGAGTTGCCCTAGGTTAATCTATGATGACTGTTCCTAGTCTCCTTCTTGTCCTCCAAGTACTTAGAAATGGATTCCTTGAGGACCTCCTCCATACTTTTTCCTGGGACCGAGGTGATGCTTACCAGTCTGTAGTTCCTGCATCTTCCTTCTTCCCTCTCTTAAAGATGAGCACTATATTTGCCCTTTTCCATTTGGACCTGCCTCTGTCATTAGGTTGCCTCCTTCAGTCAGCAAGGGACCTACACTTTCCCTAACCTTTCTCTTCTTTCGAGCATACTTAGAGAAACCTTTCTTCTTACGCTTTACACCCCTTGCTAGCTTCAGCTCCAGTTGCACTTTGGCCTTCCTGATTTCATCCCTGCATGCCCAGAAAATATTCAGATACTTCTCCCTAGTTGTTTGTTCAATTTTTAGTTCATGGAATAGTATGCTAAGCCAAGCTGGTCTTCTGGAATACTTGCTAGTTGTCCTGTGCATTGGGATGTTTTGTTCCTGAGCCCGTTCTTTAAAGTACAGCCAGCTCTCATGGTCACTGCTGCCCAAGTTGCCAACCATTACTACATTCTCCACTGATTTTTCCCTGTTTTGAGCAGCAGGTCATGAAGAGCATGGCCCTTAGTGGCCTCTCCAACACTTGCACCAGGAATTCCCTAACACTCTCCAAAATTTTTCTGAGTTGCCTGTGCACTGCTTTATTGCTCTCCTACCAGATGGCAGGGTGACTGAAGTCTCCCATGGGAACCAGGGCCTGTGACTGGGAAACTTCTGCTGGCTGTTTGAAAAAAGCCTCATCTACCTCATCCTCCTGGTCTGTTGGTCCACAGCAGACCCCCACCACATCAGCCTTGTTGCTCTTCCCTCTGACCCTAACCCAGAGACTTTCAACAGTCCTTTCTCCAATTTCATACTGGAGTGCTAAGCAATCATACAGCTCTTTTACATGAAGTGCAACTCCTCCTCCTCTTATCCCCTGGCTGTCCTTCTTAAACAATTTGTACCCATCCATGACTGATCCAGTCATGTGAGCTATACCACCAAGTTTCTGTTATTCCGTTCACGTCATAGTTCTGTGATTGTGTGAGGACTTCCAGTTCTTCCTGATTGTTTCCCAGGCTCCATGCATTTGTGTACAGACACCTGAGGTAACTACCCAATTGCCCTACTTCCTCAGGAAGAATGAGAAGGCCTCCTCTATGCCCACCCACCCACTTGTGCTTCCTCCAGGTCATCCACTTGCCCATTTACCTCAGGCTTTTGGTCTCCATCCCCTGGCAAACCTAATTTAAAGCCCTCCTCACCTATTTAGTGGAGAGTTGTAAAGGGTCCCCAGAAAATTCATTTTCTCATCTATCTAGGAATAGTACATTCAGGCAATTTAAAACTAACACAAAAGATCTAATCTAAAGATATAGTTAGTGATTAACTATAGGTTAGATTAGTTAGATATAGTTAGTGATTAACTTTAGGTTAGATATCAGGAGGCGCTACTTCACGGTCAGGGCGGCTAGGGTCTGGAACCAGCTTCCAAGAGAAGTGGTGCAGGCTCCT
>NW_017728918.1:35830825-35840681 GCF_001723895.1 Crocodylus porosus
ACAGCCTTTAGCCATGGTCTGTTTAAATTATAAAGAGGCCATCAAGCAATTATGCAGCCAAATGTCAATGGACTAGACTTATGTATTATAACTGAGTCTTAAGGTAAAAATAGACTTGAATCATTGTTTTTACTTTCCAAGTTACAAATGCAACACAAGGTGTAAGTACCCACTCTCAAAGGGTTCTAAACGTCTCATATGAAAGAGTTCAGGATCTTTCAATTCAACACATGTAAAAGGAAATATCTGTTTTACTATTTGATTGTCATCAAATCCTAATTTTATCTTGCAGATGGCGAGCAATTAGCTGTATCACATCATAGCAAAACAGTAGGATTATAAAGTCATTAAAGTAATGATATATCTCATGTATTTCTCTATATCCAGGTTATTGCATTTATAATCTACGTATGTTCTTATCCATCATTTCCACTGCACTATTATATTTTGCATTGTCTGGGAAAAGTAGAGAGGCAATTTAGCTGAGTTGAGAAATACCACTAGTACAACAGAAAGCAATGGAGAGAGCTACACATTTTACTGTCTTCTCTCCAAAACAAAAAGCAAAACAAAACAACAAATAACAATTAAAAACAGAATTAAAAGAAACTTATGTTTTACACCCTGATCAAGAATCATGCAATAAAGTCCCTTTACCGTTCTGAAGTTCATTTGAAGTGTTACAGCTTATAGAACTCCTTTCTGTCAAATGTTGCCCATCTTGAGTTTTTTCAGAAAACAATGGGTGTTTATACACATGCTCTGGGAGTGGAGGGGGGCACTTTAGTTAGAGTGGCTCCAACAGCCGCTTTAATTAAAATGCCCGGAGCATCATGTGTATCAGCACCCCCATGCTAAAATATAGTGGTGGGGGTGCTTTAACTAAAGCTCATTGAATGAGCTTCAGTTAAAGTACCCTGCAACCATTTTTCAGTGTGAGGACACTGATACACAGGACGCTGGAGTCTGCTGGGGCATAGTAATTACCACACTCCAGCAGTTTCGATTAATCGATTAATCGAGTCTGTTCCAATGCATTATAATTACATCATGTCAGAGCAGCCTTACTGCACATGTATAGGTGCCTAATGTGACTCAGTGCTTCATAGAATAGAAGGCATGAAAAGTACCATACCGGATAAGCAACTCCTTTTAACAGAAATTATCTGTAGGTGTTCAGTCCTTTATGAATGAAGCTAAAAAAGTATGTCCTGAGAGTGGGAATAGTGGCTAGGCACACCCATGGTCATTCAGTTCCCCTCATAACAAATCATGGAAGCTTCAGTCAAAAAACAGACATAGTAATGGTAGCACAAAAAGAAATGTAAGGAAATACCTAAGAAGCACAGGTAATCCAACCTGGCCAACTTATGCCATGAAACCACTGTAGATCAGCACAACTAGCCACTTTTCATAAGTAGATGGAATGGGAAGAGACAAAGAATAAGCTAATGTAATCTTTCTTCTCCATCTTTTTGCTTAAGAGATCATATGTAGCAGTCAGATCACTAATTTGTACAAAGTGTAAACCAAGCTATTGGCTTTTATCTTCCTGACCTTTTTCTTCTTCTGATGTTCTTGATTATTTAAGAGATTCATGAATAGATGTTGGCTAAGTTTTAAACTCCTTGAAAGCAGTTCATTAGTTGTTCTCATTCCTCACTGAGTTCCCAAAGGATGAAGAAAATTACTTTGGTAAATTTCAAAGGACTTGAAGATAATCCAGCCAGCCTAAAAAGCATTTTTCTTCACAAAGGATAAAACAAGGCATTATAGCCTTAGTTACTATATAATTTATTGCAAAGCATCAGCCTGCTTCTGAAATGGCAAAGAAAAGCTCTCATGAGGTGTAGATACTTACCAGCTGTTGCATCTTATACAGGAAATAGTCTACATGCAATGCACTTCTATATAAAACAGTGTATACAGTTAATTACACTTCTGAAGGGTGCAGCTCTTATTCAAATCATCTGGAAAAAACACCCATAATCCTGATTCTATCATAAAACCATAAACAATATAAACATTTATTCCAAATAAGAACTCAAAATGCCATATGAATAAAGCCCTAGGGTGGCAGCAGCAGAGGACATGAAACTAACCTTCCTATTTCTGTGTTTATGATTTATTTTAAAAAGGTCACCCTTTGGATTGTCAAATATACATGTTAAGAAATAGAATGGTTTCACTATAGCATTGGCTCTCAGTGCAAAAATGGTTTTGCAAACCTTAAATACACAGTTATAAGATATTCTTGCTAAATACTAATTAGAAATTTTGAAAACTACTTCAGGTCTAATTCTGCAACATGTGGTTCGTGGTACTTAAACAGAGCTTCATTAGTACACAAGTAAGAATTGGAGAACTCATTTCAACAGACGTTCTAAGAACATTACCTTTAAGTGCACAACTTTCCCATCAGGCATTTAAGCATGTATTTAAGGTTCCACTCCTATTAGAGGCATATTGTCCGGAATCCTTATTTTGCCTTGTTATTCATTCCTCTCTGATTTTGGGCATAATTATTAACCATTCTCATCATTTAACTAATGTGACTATTCTGTGTCATACATGGTTTATTCTTCCACTTATCCTCTCCAAGGTAGATCCTGTCTGTGGTGTAGCACTTTGTTTTGGCAGTGGTGTACTTAAGGAATTCTGGGTACCCCACTCTATGCATTTGCTAGCTGTGGTATCACCTCTGCTGCTCCTCCTTTATGCTAGAGAAGGGTGAGAGGCAATTTATTTGACACCTCTACCCCCCTGGTGCCACCCAATATCAGGTATCTCTCAGAGCATTTCTGGATGCTGCTTTTCTTCCTCTACAGGTGTGTTGCACCTTACTAGAGAATAAGTAGACAGCACCAAGTACAGCAGCTGCACCTCCACCCTTTTTGGACCATGCCACAGGAGCAGCAACTGGGGACTTTTTTAAGACCCCAAAGCAGGTAAGAATTTCTCCCCTCCCTTCCCCTCTCTCCTCAGCAGCACCTCCCTTCCCTTCTCATTCCCAACATGCCATGCCCACCACTGCCACTGCTGCTTTTCCTAGCAGACCTGCGAGTCGGGGAGAACTCAAGAGCTGCTCCTGCCTTGCTCCAACAAGGCTGCACAGGGATCCAGGTTCAGCCTGGGACAGAAGCAGTGTTGACAGTGGGTGGGATCCCTCATCCTGCCCAGTCTCCTTGTGAGTTTGCCACTGGCCCAGGAGCAGGTGAAGAAAGGGGATATCCTCCCATTGCCCCTGTCGCTGGAGAACATTCTCCCACTGGGCCAGCCGGAGACAGTGGCAGATGGAGAGGAGGGAATGGGAGGAGGAGGGACATGCTGCTGAGCCTGGAGAGAAAGAGAGGGGGTGCTGAGAGTGGGGGTGTGGGATTCTTACCTGCTTCAGAGACTTAAAAAAATGTCCTCATCTGGTGCTCCTGGAGTGTGATCTGCCCACCCTAGTTAAGGGGCAAATTTGGGAAGTAGGATTCAGACACTCCTGCAATGTGGGTTACTATTCCCATATCACCCTTTACAAACTCATGCATCCACCCATATGAACTAACTATGGATATGGAGCAATGGGCATCACATCTTTTCTGAGTGGAGTGTTCACCATCTCACTAATCATTTGTGGCTACCGCAACCAACAGCCCAAGCATATAGCTGAGCTCTCTGACTTGAAGCTGGCCTCTTAATCAGAGACAATCACGTATTTCATCATGTGTTTTCAAATTACTTTCTTCTCAGAAGTTTATTTCTTCTAGATGTTTGGACAGATGGGTGGCAGTAAAGTAGTCACAAAAGCAGGATTCATTGTCTGGTGCATCTTATGGAAATCTTTGCTTGCATGGGGCATGGTTATCATAAGGCCACTATCCTCCTAGCACCAAATCTTCACCAATTTACCTCCAAACTTCTACTGAACTCAATCAGAATTATGCTTAAATATGGCTTTCCATGTGTATGACTGAAAAAAGAATTAAGCTGTCACTTAAAATACTAAAATTCAGCTCATGATATTTAAATACAGCAATCTGTTTTTGTACATATTGAACACTGTCTTAATTGGCACTCTGAGCAGTCATTACTCACCAATTCAAACCTAGAGTTGTTGGGGGGGGAGTTATACAACAGTTACCTCATTAAAATTTAATTACACCAAACTACAGTTTTTAAATGAAGTAATCACACTTTTCCCTCTAGCTCATGGAAATGTGTCATGGTGATTAGTTAAAGCTTGTAAAAAGGCTGGGATAGTTCTTGCTTATGGCTTGTAGAACTTAGCAGAAGCACAAAATCGTTTGATAAAAAAAAAAAGACCTCGGATAAATAGCCACAGTGTTAAGACTGAATACTCTATAGCAGACACAACAAATTTGAAGAATCACAGATCTAGTGTCTAGACTCAGTTCACTGGGCCATATTATAACTTTAACAGTCCATTGCATTAATGTGGCCTGCTCTTTCTACATCCTGAAGATTACCCCATTCAAGATTCAAAACAGGACCCTTTTCTGTCAAACAATCATGTAACAGTTTGAGGGTTTATATAGCCTACTGTAAGTGTAAGAGAGACCTACGGTTTTATAACCAGATCAAATGATGCCTTCACTTTCCTACCAGTAATCCCACTCCAGACCTCCAAAGAAGATGAGATCCTTAAAGGATGAGCTAACCTTGGGTACCTATACATGTGCTTCTTTACATTCTAATTCAAATGCATCGTAGCAGACTCGATGAATTAAAACCACTAAAGCCAAGATTGCTAAATTTGAGTGCCTAAATTTAAGCACCTTCAGGCATATTTGGCAGTTAAACAAAAATGGCCTGATTTCCAGAGGTCTTGAATAGAAGCAGAGGTGCTTCAGTACCCTTGCAAATCGGATTATTTACAAAACAAATCTGTGTTGTCAAATTTGCCACCCCATGGCCAGAGATTTTAAAAGACTAATTTAGAAAGACTAAAACAAGTGCTCTAGTTGAGAGTTCATTTCCTGGGGAAAATATCTTACACACACACACACACACACACACACACACACACACACACACACACACACACACTTATTTATACATAGTTATCCCATTCAACCTGAGCAGTGAGCCAAATTCAGGGTCCTGCAAATTGCTTTTGTATGAAGAGAAATTGATGGTGGAGTAAATATTCCCTTTATGCTATCCTACTTATTTACATAATTTATAAAGCTCTGTTTCTTTGAACATAGGAGGATTGTCACTGCTTAGCACTATATAGACTGAACTTCTCTGGATCATGCTACTAGTGCTTCTGTTGAGACAATGTCCAACTTCATGTTCTTTCTCCATTTCTGTTTCTGCCCTTTTTCTCTTGCTTCTGTCTCACAGACACACACACCTATTCTCAAAACAATCCTCTAAAAACCACCTCTGTGTTTTGGGCAGTGGCACATGTCTGTGTTTTAAACCAGGGATGTCAAACTCACCCTACCCCTTGTGCCAGATCTGTACCCCAGGGTTCCTCACATGCTGAATCTGGATGCAGCGGTGGGGCAAGCAAGAGCGTGAGAGCTAATGCAGCTGTCTCTGACCACACCGCCATAATCAACATGCATCCTCAACAGGACTCAGTGCCCCAGATTTTGGTGGTAGGCTCCACCCCGCGAAATCCTGGCCAAGTGACATGGCTCTGTGAGCTGGATTCAGCCCACAGTCTGTAAATTGCAAACCTCTATTTTAGGTGAAGGCTGCTCTGATTTCATATAGGAATTGAAAGATACCTTATAGCTATCTTACCAGAGCAGCAGTGTAGTCAGGCCCACCCTTCAATGATATGTTGCCTGACCCTCAACAACATTGCATGTAAAGTTAACTCCACAATTCAGCAAAACAGTGGAGATGTAGTAATGGATAAAAATGATATAAAATTAAAAATATTCATCCGGCGAAGTCTTGTCAATAGATTTTGATGACAGTTCTTGAAAAATTTGTCACTGATTGACTGTGAGAATTTTGGTGGACAAAAATGGAGGTTTGTTTGCTTATTAGCAATACTGTATATGGAAATAAAACAAATATTTTCCAGGATGCATGTGTGGTTTCAAAGCACATGACAGAAATATAGAAACTAGGGCTGTGCGAAATTTCGCTGCCTGTTTTGTTTCAGTGCTGTTTCAACCCATTTTGAGGTTGAAACAGCAAAAATGAAACGGAACAGATATAGTTGAAACAGCCTTGAAACAAAATGAGGCAAGTGGAAACGTTTTGCCATTTTGATGCTGTTTCGACGTTTCGCCTATTAACTACTGTGTATTGAGCTGGTCCCTCAGTGAATCATGATTGATTGCATAACACAGTAGCTAGCTAGGATAATGAGTTAACGAGCAAGGAATAACACCTACCAAACCACAGACTAAGGAGAGGAAAGAATCAATACAGAGCCAGGAACTGTTTCTGCCCCAGGACAGAGACAGTCAGTTGCACAAGCACCCATGTCACGATTTTTACCTGTCAGCAGCTAGAGGTGCAGGGGCCCAGAACCCCTGCACCTATCTCCTTGACAGCTAGCAGACTTTGTGGCCTCAGCAGGGTCTAGCAGGCCTGCAGCTTTCACCCTGCTGCGCCTTAACACACACAGTGTCACTCATGTCACAAGTTTTGCTTGTCTGCAGCTTGAGGTACAGTTTCCCCCAAACCCTTGCACCTATCTCCTTGAAACTTGGCAAGCCTTGTGGCCTTCACAGGGGCTAGCATGCCTGCAGTTTTGACCCCACTGTGGCTTAACACATACATGTGACATGAGTTTTGCTTTCAAGAACTTGGGGTGCAGTTTCCCCCAAACCCCTACACTTATCGCCTTGAAACTTGGCAGGCGTCATGCCCTCAGAAGGGTCTAGCTTGCCTTCAGTTTTGACCCCACTTTGGCTTAACACATACAAGTGACACAAGTTTTGCTTTCAAAACTTTGGGCTGCAGTTTCCCCAAGCCCCCTGCACGTATCTCCTTAAAAGCTGGCAGGCTGCATGCCTTGCAAGGCTACCATTCCTGCAAGTTTCAGGAGTTTTGTCTTTTGCCCATTATATCCTATCAGCGAAATGTCGAAACAGGTTTGCCATTTCAACCCTGTTTCGATGGAACAAAACAGAGCACTTGCTTCAAATCAAAACGAAACACTGTTCCATTGAAACATCAAAACACTGGTCAAAATGGAACGCTGCCATTTCGCACAGCCCTAATAGAAACCACTTTTTCCATTCCTATTCTCCTACTCTTACTAGCACTGGACTTAAGACCTTGTTGACTTCACTGAGCACTTAACAAAGACTTTCATGAACTATACTTTTCAAGGACCTGAAAAAATACTAATTATGAAAAATATCCAATGCAAAAAGGGGACAAAAATTTTAAAATACTTTCACAAAAACAGACATTTTGTATAAGTCCATGTATATGATAAGACAACACTCAAAGCAAAATGTGGACATTTATTTTCCTGATTACTGATTGATGTTAAGATTAATTAAAGTTCAGCAAAGCACACCAAAAACTGGCAGGTAACTCCTCAGTTCTTTACTTGCAGACTTTTCAAAATTGAAATTATTCCACTGAGTAGACAGAATATGAATCTGAATTCTCATGAGAGGCAAAATGAGCAAGAGACAGACAGCAAGTTCTGTTCCTTTAAATTATTAATCTAGTTATCTATATTCCACATTTTTGCAAACCAAATTTATTCCGAATGGTTAATTAAGCCTGGCAAGACATCACTTGAGTGCATGTGATTTTTCTAATCTCCTTGCTGAAATCCTTGACCCCTCTGCCTTCATGCAAACATCAAAGAGGAAATCATGGCAGTGGACTTCTGCTTTTATGAGGGTGCAAGTGAAATATCCCAAGATTATATGCTGTGAAAAAGAGATGCTAAACTGACACGTTTGCAGATTGCTTATTTACCTGAAATCTGGCAACTGACACTGACTCCATGGTGCTGATCTCATCTCTGCCTATAAGAATTTAGGTTTGCGATGAAGATAAATGCTTCAAACTTATGCATTATTTATGTGATCTGTTTTATAATTTTGCCTCCTCCTGTCTTCACCCAAACTTTAACATTTTACTATTATTGGTCACTTTTTATTTATCTTGTTATGCTGAACTAAACTTCTAAACTTAATAGATTTAAAAGGTCCAAAAGCAATCTCTGTATGTCAAATGGCAGTTCTCCTGGGGTTTTTTTCTCTCTTCCTTTAGATTTCCTCAGTTATCATATTAATTAGGCTACTTATAGGGTGTCTCTACATGTGGCCATATAGTGTCATTGTTACTGCACCTTCATCTGGTTCTTCCTTTTGGAAGTACTAAATGATGGCACAGTAACAGCCCGTACTGTGCCGTGCTGGCTGAATATGGTTACTTTTAGCTGCTACATTGCTGTAGTAGCACGCTGTAATGAGGGAGCGCATTGCTACAGTGGCTTAGCTGCGGCATCACATTTTTTTCCTATCAGTGCTACACTGCCATAGCATATTATTATGGCACCATAGCATCATGTGTAGATATGCCCATTTTGTATGCTGGAAAGGCAATAAGACTTTCTTCAGGAACAAGGCAGTTTTGGGTCCCAGGAGACTCTGTAGTAGCCTGCTCCTAATTTCAAAAGGCTAGTTTTTTCTGATGGCAATAGGCATTTAATGCCACTGAAGGTATTACTATGTTTCTAGCCCTAAACTGCTGATTTGACAGCAGAAGTTACCTAGAAAGCCACCATAAAATATATAGCCAATGATTTTCCATGGAATTAAACAAATTAGGATGAGGCTGGTAAACCTGATCCAAGGTGGGAACTGCAGTTGTTACAAAATCAACACAACCTTCATAAGTAAAATAGCCTATAGGTAGTCTAAATTTATCAAAGGTCATTTCTTTTATCTCAGTGCAACTGAAAATTAAACCCTGCATGTCTGTCCATTAATGTTTCTTTTATAATCTGCTACCCACGGCAAATATTCAGTGCCAATGCTTCCCTTAGTATTAACTTGAAGGATGATTTGTATGGGGCTCCATAGCTTAAAGACAATGGGTCTCCTGATCTGACCGACTCAAAGCTGGTCAACGAAGAAGAAAAGCTCAGGCTCATCCACTCAGTGTTATATGGACGTTCCCATCAGCACAACACCAACAGGCAGGGCACAGTTGCTTCATCTCCTGGTATTGAAGTTAGCAAATTATACTGTGAGAAAGATAAATTGTAAAATAGGTTGTGGGTTAAATAATTTAATTAACAAATTACCTCTAAGGGCACATCCAGATGAGCCCACATGTGCCTCTTGCAGCATCTCAAACCCCTTTCAGATGCTGCGAGAGGCATGTGCAGGAAATGTGAAAATGTTCTCCACACTGCAAATTTGCAGCCTGGGGGCAAAACTAGATGCCTGGATATCCAAGGGTCAAAAAACCCTGCAGAAAAAAAATACAGGACAGGGCCCTGAGGCAACCAGAGGCTGGGTCCTCTACAGAGACACTCTGGCTGCCAGAGCATCTCTATGGTTAGCCCTTGCCCTGGTGTTGAAGCACACTGCCTGCCCCTGCAGGGCAGGCTGTGTGCCAGCAGCAGGGAGCTGGACCCAGACTCCACTGCCAGTAAGTAAGAGGTTGGGGGAAGCTGGAGGAGGGGGAAGAGGACCATGGGAGGACCCCTGCTGGCCCCGCTCACACCCCCAGCCCCCTGATCCCTGCCCCTCCCACCACAGCATCCTGGGAGGGGAAACAAGTCCCCTCCACACACACTTACCAACAGTTCAAACTGCTGTCTGGGTCACTGCCCTCCCCCCGCACAGTGCAGTGCCAGCTCCAGTGGCCCCAGCCCAGGCCCTGCTGCCTCCCTGCTCCT
>NW_017728918.1:35840781-35847436 GCF_001723895.1 Crocodylus porosus
CTGGCCTGCCTGGCCCCATCCCTCCCCAGCCCCATGAGCCCTGCTGATCCCTTCCCTACCTGGCCTTATCCCCCCCTCCCCCGGCCCCCTGATCCCTCCTGATCTTTTCCCTTCCCTCCCCCGCTCCATCCCCACCAGCCCTCCGAGGTCCCCCCCATCACTAAGATGCCCTGAGATACTTGACAGGGCAGCTTTTTATACTGCTGGGGACAGCACAGGTGCTGGCCCTAGGCTCTAGCTCCCCCTGGCTGCAGATCTGGGAGGAGCCAGGCAGGGTTATTTTGCCCCAAGGGGCACAATTTGCTCTACAACAAAGTGCATGCCTGGGCATGTGTGCAGAGGCAAAAAGCTCCAGCTCAAATTTGTACTGCTTCTATTTGCTTCTAGATTTATTTTATTATTTCTTATTATTCTTTGTCAGAATAGAGTTTGATCAACTGTATCTCTATAGGCGAGTCAACTCATTGCCCTATGGCAACATAGCACTGAACTATGTCACCATACACCATGCTATGGCAATATAAGAATCATGTGGATCTACACATGACCAGCAGCTACGTCACCATAGCAGCACATTCCCCTGGTATAGCACAGTGCTAAGGTGACATAGCGGGGCAATCTGTGCCGCACACACAGCGCAGTAACAGCCCAAACTGTGCCATGCTTTAGTACTCCCAAAATGAAGTACTAAAGCACCGTGCCATGGTGATGGTGACATAGGCCACATGTAGCTGCATCCTATGATAAATTAATACACATTTAGTGTGGGGGTGGAAAGGAAAAAGAGGAAGTGACTTCAGAGTTTACATTAAATCTTGCTAGTTGGCTGTTATTCAACCTGTTTGAACCGCAGGAACAGCATCTTCATTTTTACATTGTTTAAAGTAGTAGGTAAGACCACAATACTAGTCTATGTGTGAATGTACACATTATTATTGTTGTTGTTTCTGTATTTTCTGTGTTATTGTTACTATATAAACAGGCTTTAAAATGTTACTTGGGAAACGTCTTAATCAGAAAAATATGTCACTGAATTCATCCACAAGATGAGAATTTTTGGAGTTCTTTTCACTCAGAATAAAAGTAATAATTCTTAGTTTATTATAACACAAGCTTCTGATTTGCATTTGAAATTAATTTATTGGACTTCCGAGACTCATTTTTACTGGACATGAAAAAGATCTCATCTAACTTATGCTAAAAATAATTAGTACTCTTTTACTACTACTGTTATCATTATTTTATACTATTAACATTATTTTACTGTAGTGGAAACAATATAGGAAATTAAGCTTGCTAAACCTGCTTTCAATAAGCAGCTAACAGTTGGATTTGGATTGGCTGATTCCAGTGCCAATTTAATCCCACTTGATGTCCCACTTCCTACATTTATAATTTATGCTAGAGCCCTCAAGGATTTCTCAAAAATTATTTTAATGATCTTTAATTAAATAATTATTTAATAGCTCTTAATCCTTTTTGCCATGTAGTAATGTTTAGTGAAGCTAAATCTTGTAATTTTGTGCACTTTCAAGTTATGTCTATTCTGTTTCAATTACACAAGTAGAAAAAGAACTCTTTTCCAAGAACTCCAAACTACATATTTTAGTCTTTATGCAAACTCTCCTCTCCCACAAATATTTTGCATTAAATCTATTTGCTTGTCTATCTATCACTACAGACTCTACATAGGACAAGTATTACGTAATACATAATATAGTAATGTCATTATATCTGTGACAGTGTAGAAAAAATACAAGAAGAGAGCATTTCATTAAACAGTCATTATCAGAGTTAAATAAAAGTGCAGAATTCTCTTTCAGCTTTTGCACCCCAATGGTGATGTTCCAGCTGCAGAAGTGTCATTTGTGACACTTATGTACATCTGATGAGTCTATGGCCCTGGCATATGTTCATTTAATGCCATGATGAGAACTCATCTCTCATCCCAACAATCATGCCTTCTGTTATGCCACATGTGCATGGCAGGAAGTGTGATTTTGGGATCATGCCATTACTGCGTTCCACCTGCACACGGAGCTAACAATCAGCTGACTGTTCCTGTTCAAGATGCAGGGCTGTCCAGGGACAGTCCCAGGTCCAGTGCACCCAGGACTGGCATGGCAGACAATCAGCTGATTGTTGGCTCTGGCTCAGACAGCCCCAGGTTTGAGACTGGGTGTTTGGGCTAAGGCTAGCAATCAGCTGATTGTCAAAACCCTACACCAGTCAGCACTGGCCTGGCTGCCTTACATGGCAGAGCAGAGGCTCCATCAGGGGAGAGCCTTCAGCTTCTCCTATCAGGGAATTTAAAATTGTGCCAGGCAGGTCTCTCCAATTTAAAGTCCCGAGAAGTGGAAACCAAAGGCTCCCCTCCACTGGGAGCCTCTTCTCCCTTGCTCCTGGCATCCTGAATAGAGCTGCTTGATGCAGGATTTGAAGTCCTTTTGCTTCCCCCTCTAGTCTCTGAATAGGGCCAACACATGTTAAATGTAAGGGTCCATAGAAAGGAGCCATAGAAGTGTTCTACATTATATATGTTATTTTATGTGGGAGGCAAGGATTTCTTAGGGTGGTATCATTTATTGGACCACCAACATAATTGGGACAGAGTTAGACAAGCTTTCTAATTAAAGATATTCTTTGTTTGGTCTCGTGGAAAAAAATTATGGCTCATTCTCCATTTATAGTGCCTTAAATCAAGTGCAGGTATGGCATCTGTCTAATTTTTGCCACAGTTAACATATTAATCAGAGCATAAATGTAACATGTAGAAGGGGTCTAATACCTGTGCAGTGGGGATATGTTAATGTCTTTGCTATTACTGAGTATGCCCAGCAGGCAACACACTGGCCAGGCAGATAGATGAATACATACCCATGTACCTAAAAGTAATTCCTGAAAAAAAATGGATAGAGGGCATGTAAAAGAAGGGGTGTGCTCCTGTGTTTTAGTCCAATAGCTGGGTGATTAAGTCATCTGCTGAGAGAGCAGGAAACCCAGGTTCTAGAGCCCCATCCCCCAGGAAGGATCAAGAGATTGATCCTAAATCTCTTCATATTCATACAGTGATCCAGCCACAGGTCAAGCATTATCTACCCTACTCTCAAAGCAGAGCCACTGCACCTTTCATTTAATACCAAGTGCATGAAGCATAGGGGGAAGCTTCCATTTTATTTGGAGCAAGGATCCATGCTAGAACCTGGGACCAGTGTTTTTTCAGAGCAGCAGCTATCTTATCAAACCACACACTCACTAGCTTGCTCTTTTGCATGGCCCCATGTGTCTTCCTCAATTGGTTGTCCAGGGGGGCAGCTTCAAAAGGGGAGCTGGAGAAAGGAGGGGAGTATCCATACTGCATGGGTAATAGAAATTCTGGGTAAGGCCAAAAATGTAATTTATGGGGCTTGAAAACTGCCCTCTGAGCATGAGTGAAACAAAATAGTACCCTAACTGTTCTCTCAAATGTTTGACATAAACAGTCCTCTGGACCTGAGGAAGACCAAAGGCTTCTCTAGTATCTCTCTCAGCTATCCACTTGGTCTGATAAAAGCTATTACCAAACAAAGCATGCTTCTCTGAATTTTCATATTTGTACATTGGAGTTTGGACTTGGATTATATTTGTATTTGGATTCCATTCAACAACTTATTCAAGCACACATAGAAAATCTCTTCTTAACTGACCACATATAAACACAAAGAATGAGATATGCCGGCCCAGGGCAAAGTTCTGTCACTGGATGTACACAGCATAACTTTTACACTCAATGAGTATAGCTATAATTATACAACAAACTGAATCCTTTAAACCTTAAACCTTTTAACCATTGAACTTTTAGACCTAATAACTGGGGCCATACCGAGGTCAGAAATACATATATGCAAATTAAGCAATAATTAAGAAAAAACATGTAACTCTTTAAAATGTAATGATTCTATCAGAGTTCAATAATAGCAGATGCTCCCCGAAGCAGAAAGAAACCATAACTTTTATATTATATGCCATGGAAATCATTGAGGTTTCACTCAGGCGCCATCTCATTGCAGAATTAGGCTGAATGAGAAATAGCAAAATGAAAAGAAAAAGGAACAGGAACAGGTAGGAGTGGGAAGATGGGAAAAATTATTACATGTAGACAGTCATTAGGCCAGGTGTGTGGCATGATGCACTAAGAGATGCTTTTTAATGTATATGAATTAAATGGATATAATGATTAGTTAAATACATGTAGAAGTTGTAATGAAAACAGGTCTTAGTTGATGAATTCCAGAAGAAGTAAATGACGTAAAACCTGCCTTTTAAAAGATTAAATACAATTTAATCTCTATATATGCTTTCTTTTTTAACAGTATAACAAGGTTCATTATAGTGATGGACAGAGGTGCAACATCAAAAATAAATTAAAACCTGGAGCACAAGACTTTAATTCTTTGTATAGAAGGGGATGCCCTTGCACCATCTACCCATGGGATGGGCACCGGTGGGAGAGAGGAAGTGGAATGAGACAAATCCAAATGAGGCTACAGCTACCCCTTCCCCTCAGTACATTTTGTGTCACCATTCTGTGAAATGGACACTAAACTAAATAGAGACCTGGAGCAAGATATTCCCTCCACAGAGCAGTTAAGGAGATGTTATGATTCAGAGTTACAATCACTGCAGCACAACAATATAATGACCCTTATTTTGGGTTTGTGGCAAAGCCATGCTCAAGCCATAATGAGATGAATAATCACACCTGAAGCTCAGTAATACTTAGATTATTTTGTGCAGTTTGGCATCCAAGAGATGTTCCTGAGTTCAGCAGGGATTTCAGCCTTTCAAAGTGAACCTTGCAGACATCTTATGGATAACGTAAAAGTAAAATCAATACTGGCCATGTCTACATGAGATGCTGACTGTACAGTAGCCAATGACTATTTGCACAGTAGTGTTACATGGCAGGAAGCGTGACACAACACTACTGTCCAGTAGTCTCAGGCTACTGCTCAGTCAGCTTCACATAAAAGCTGTTTGGTGATGCGACTACGCAGTAACTCCAGTTACTGCACAGTCATTTAGTACTTGCTTATACACCTTTAAATTTAACTCCTCAGTGGCTGTATCTACACAAGTTACTAACTGTGAGTAGGAGGTTCCTGAAAAGGCAGAAAAGAGGCCGCAACCTGAAGCACATAGACATGAAATCTGCAAGATACTAACTGTGCAGTTGTTACTGCGCAGTCATTTAGTACTTGTATAAGCAAGTACTAAATGACTACGTGGTAACAACTGCACAGTTGGCATCTTGTGTAGATGCAGCCACTGAGAAGTTAAATTCAAAGGTTTTAAGGCCAGAAGAGACATTATGTCATATAATCTGACTTCTTGCATGATTCAGGCCACTCATTGCCTATGACATCACTACTATGTAAACTTTGAAAGGAAGGCCTATAATGAGAATTGAATCAATAGAACACCTGTCTCAGTTTAGGCAATTGTTAAACCGGAGCTGGCAAGTCAAGCTCACGGTATTGGTCACGGTGGGGCGGCCGGGTGGTGGCGGGTTGGAACACGAACAGGTGGGATTAGCGGTGGTGGAGTTTGAGTGACACACAATCGTATGGTTCCAGACAAAGTAGTTTATTTGACTTACGCTTTGATGGCGTAGGTGCAGGTAGCTTCTTTGGTTACAGTATAACACAGAACAACAGAGGGGTCTGTTGGCTCACGAGGTTCCCCAACAGGCCCTTGCGTTTTACCCCTGGTGCTGAAGCTCAGGATAGGGGCGGCTGCCTGTTGGTTAAGTTTCAGGGCTGGTCAACAGCTCATTAAAAGGGAAACGAACAAATGAACAAAACTGTAACGTGATGAACGATGAAATGAGATGTGACGACAGTCTAAAAGGGGTGACTGAGGTCGATGAAGAGCAGTGCCAGAGTCGAATGCCAGGTACGGTGGGACAGATGGATAGTCGAGGATGAAAGCCAGAGTCAGGAGCCGTGGAATCAAGGTAGGTTCAGTTTGAGAGTCTGTTAATCAGTATCAAAGTCATAGTTGCAGCCAGTGCCAGTTAGATCGAGAGCGAAAAGATCAATAGGATAAACGCAGAACGAATCAGAAGGATCGCAATGGAGGAGACCGATAGGCCGCAGAGCCTAACTGAGGGACAGTCCCTGAGACCCAGCCTTTGTCCTCAGTTGAACGGATCTTCCCCCTTCCCAGGGAGGGGCCCTCAGACTTATTTATAGCAGCTCTATAGCCAATCAGGCTGCTTGGCTGAGAGAAATTTCTAGAGGAATTACCTCATTCTAATTGTATACATGTTCTACAATAAGGTCTGTGTAGCAAATGAGCCTGCGCAGGGCTGAAAAGTAAGTCAGGGCTGATTGACAGCTCCTGAGGTCACCCAGGGGGCACATACTGGGTCTGTTTCTATGGCGCATGCTCATATCAGCTAGTTCAATTCCTGTATTGTCAGCATACATACAAAGTTTTCCATGACAGCAATGTTTTTGTTTCATTTCATGTCTGGCAACTTGAGAGTTATATATGAAATTGCCTTCTGAAAACATAGTCCACAAGATGCCTCCCTTAAGGGCAGTGGGGTCCCGCAGGGCTCGGTGCTTGGACCGATACTCTTTAATGTCTTCATCAGCGACTTGGACGAGGG
>NW_017728918.1:35848051-35871224 GCF_001723895.1 Crocodylus porosus
GATGTGTATCTAGCTGGGGTAATGTAGGCCCAGCACTCTTTCCTGCTTATGCAGGGGGTCGGACTCAATGATCTATTGAGGTCCCTTCCGACCCTAGCATCTATGAATCTATGAATCTATGAATCTATAAACCTGTCACAGCATGAGCCTCTGCGCCTTGCTACATGTTAATTTTAGGTGGCTCCTGGAATGGTTAACCTCTGGATAGTCCACACCTAAACCCATAAAACTAGTTATAAGCACACCTTAGGCAGCTCAAAGTTACACCACTCCAGGGCAGGTGTATCTCTGATCTGTGTTACTCAGCTCAGCTTCCATTGATGTGTGGCCACTCTCTACAGATGAACCACCCAAGTTGCAGTCCCTCAGCATAGGATCAGAGAATCACAAAATCACAGAAAATTAGGGTTGGAAGGGATCTCAGGAGGTCATCTAGTCCAACCCCCTGCTCAAAACCAGACCATACCCAACTAGATCCTCCCAGCCAAGGCTTTTTATAACCAGGTCTTAAAAACCTCCCAGGATGGCAAGCCCACAACCTCTCTGAGTAACCTGTTCCAGTGTTTTACCACCCTCCTACTGAGAAAGTTCTTCCTAATACCTAACCTAAACTTCCTTTGTTGCAACTTGAGAAAGTTGCTCCTTGTTCTATCATCTGCCGCCACTAAGAACAGTCTAGCTCCATCCTCTTTGCGATCCCCCTTCAGGTAGTTGAAGGCTGCTATTAAACTCCCTCTCATTCTCTTCTCTAAACTAAGTAAACCCAGTTTCCTCAGCCTCTCCTCATAAGTCATGTGCCCCAGAGCCCTAACCATTTTCATTGCTCTCCTCTGGACTTTCTTCAAGCTGTACACATCCTTTCTGTAATAATCACTTCTCTTAATCTTCTGGCAACACTCCGACATATGCAGTCCAGTATGCCATTAGCCTTCTTGGCAACAAGGGCACACTTGGTTCATAGTCAGCTAATTGTCCACTGTAACCCCCAAGTCATTTTCTGCAGGGCAGCCTCCCAATATCAAGGCATGGCAGGTGAATATAGTGAGGGGCTATACTGAAAGGCTGGAGTTGGGGCAGGATTAGGGTGGCCACTAAAGAGCATCACAGGAGGCTAGTCCTGCTACAAAAACCCCAGGAGGATGTTCCTGAAAAGGCAGAAAAGGGGCCGCAACCTGAAGCACATAGACATGAAATCTGTGAAATTAAGAGGGTCATTTGCTTTGCTTTTCCTTTCCATGAAATTTAGTGCATATGAAATGTGCTGGAACCTATATTCTTCCAGATTTTCTTTTAACACTGCTGCAAGAAGCAAAAACAGTACATGCTGACTCTTACCTCTATCCCCTACTTACTTTTTCAAGGCCCATTGTGGTGGGGAGATGAGGCCATTCTGGAAAGTCACATAACCCACTGACTAAGGTGGCACCAGTCACCCATGCCCCTGCCCCAAGGGCAGAAAGTCAGCTGGGGTCAAAGGATCCCAGCAAGACAAGCATCCAAACATTTCTTAAAAGATTCCAGAATAGGTACTTGCACCACCTCTGGATGGAGTCTATTCCAGGCCTTGGGGGCTCACACGGTAAAGAAGCTTTTCCTTACGTCCAGCCTAAAATGGTCTTGGAGGAGTTTGTGACCATTGGACCTTGTCATCCCTTGGGGTGCTCTGGTGAACAGGCATTCCACCAGAACCTGTTGTACACCCCTCAAATACTTATAGGCAGCCACCAGGTCACCCTGAGCCTGTGCTTTTCCAGGCTGAAGAGTCCCATGGCTCTCAGCCTCTCTTCATAAGGCCTGTTCTCTTGCTCTCTGATCATGTGCATGGCTCTTCTCTGCACTCTCTCAAGCTGCTCCACATCCTTCTTGAATTGTGGAGCCCAGAACTGGATGCAGTACTCCAGCTAAGGGCTCATCACGGCTGAGTACAGAGAGAGGATAACATCCTGCGATTTGCTTGAGAAACATCTCTGGATGCAAGCCAGAGTTTTGTTCACTTTACCAGCTGCAACATCGCATTGGTGGCTCATGTTCATCTTCTGATCAGTCATGACCCCCAAGTCCCTTTTGGGCGTGGTGCTAGCAAACGTAGCACTGCCGAGCCTATAAGCATGATATGGGGAAGGGGTTTCCCTGAGGTGGAGTACCTTGCATTTTTTCTGTATTGAATACCATCAGGTTTTTATCCGCCTACTTTCCAAGCCTATCAAAGTCAGCCTGGATCACCAGCCTATCCTCAAGTGTAGACACTCTTCCCCAAAGTTTGGTATCGTCAGCAAAATTAGCCAGTCCGCTTCTGACACCAGTGTCCACATTGTCAATAAAGATGTTAAAGAGTACAGGTCCTGGGGGACACTACTGGTCATGGAGCGCCATGATGGTTCACTTCCATTGACTACCACTCTCTGGGTCCAACCTCAGAGCCAATTCCACAGCCATTGGACTGTGATGTACCCAAGGCCAATTTTTCCATGAGATCATGAGACATCAGATTTGTAGTTGCAAAAGAGCAACAAAAAGTTTATGGAAAATGAAAGCAGATTTGTATAGCCAAGGCAATCAGACAACTAGGTCAGGAAATACAAAATGGATCAAAGAGTTAAACTTTATACATAATGATCTTCTAGCAGAAGATTATCTATAATGTATAAAGAGATGAATGTTTTAAATGTAGTCTAGTTTGAATGTATTACTTAATTTAGACTATGGCAAGCACAGATGTCTATTTTTAGTTTCCTTTCCAAGCCAGGTGTTTCTGATCTGTCTGCTGACTGATCCAAAGAGAAAGTATTGTAGCATCAAAGGAGGAGTAGATTCATTTTTCTTAAAACTCAAGACATTTTTCAATATTAAAGGAATGCATCTTGTGCTAACAAGGTGGCAGTATGGACCATGCAGTAGAGGGTACAGTAACATAAGATCTATGTACAACTATGGAACATTTTTATAGCCTTTAAATTATTATACTGACTTCCACTATATTTATCTCAGTAATTAAACTTAAAAATTATGCATTCTAATGAACAAGTCTGAAAATGCCCATCTTTCCAGTTCAGCAAAGCTATGCAGCCTGTATCAGCCTGAGGAGGCCTATAACCTTCATGGTTCTCAAGGTCAGCAGAGTGAAACTTCAATAAAATAAAGTGTTGTGAACTTTGCAATAGTTGAACTGAAATGGAATGGAGGCTGATAAGAATACCTTACAAAGCTCTCACATCTGCAGTTGCGTGCTGGTACTTCCAGCCAAACTTAAACAAAGGACTGATCAATCATTACTGCTTCCAAAGCAAGACAAGCACAAATTTTTTGTAGTATATAGACAGTGTGCCTTTGAAGAGAGCTATTTTTTCTTCCTCAAATAAAAATAAGATTATATGTAAAAAGACTGGGAAGTTTGATATATTTTTCCATAGAAGAACAGCTCAAATTTTTCAGTGGGTCATAGCATTAAAAAGGCATGCATTGTTTTTAGAACTACATATTTTTCATGGTGTATTTGGGTATCTGTACCTAATGCATTTATATATACACATGCATATATAGATATTTAATATAGCTATATAAAAGAAAGAGCTAAGTTTTTCACATTCCCGAAGCACGGACTTCAAGAACAATGCCAAAAATTATGAGAGTTGGCAACACTGTACTTAGCCTTTATGTTTTTTATTAGTGAACCAAATTTACAGATGAAGTAACAGATACAGCATTAGTTAAAACCCAATGAATCAGCTGAGATTAGTGAAAGCTGGTGTCAGCAAACTTGATTAAATGGTAGAAGGGAAGGGTTGTAATAGGACAAGTAACTGGCCACTCTGACAGGTTAGAAGATATAGGCTTTATGTTGAACTCTCCCTCTCTCTCTCACACCAACCTATTGGTTGCTTTTTGAGGTCTGATTGTCTTGCCCCCTCCAGATGTAACTTCTACCACCATATGCTCATGAAAACTAGTGTATTCGGGTTTATTGAAGTGCACTTTATCATTTTTTATGATCCCTCAGAGATCACCCTATTATTTTTAGAGAATAATTGTTCACAGACAGCATTCCCACCTTGGTTCTAGCACACACAATTCGTTGGTCCGAGTTTATCCCATCTTTAGGGCTTGGTTATTCATCATTCTAAAAACAAAATGAACCATAAATGCCGTCCTAAATTCTCTGCTGGAAAGGATCTTCCTGATTTGATTTTTCTCTGCAGATTAACGCTTGTTCCTGTCTTTCGTACCTTCTGCCTAAAATCCCTTTATATCACTGAAGCTCAGAAAAAATTCCAGGTCTTTCTGCCACGGTGAATGAATGGAGAGAACTCTTCATCTCACTGCAGATTCTTAGCATTTGACATTCAGCTGAATCATCACAAGCGTTCTGCATTGCTATAAAGAGCCCTAGCCAGACACTGTGTTATATGAAATACATCCCATTTTACAATAACATCACAATAATAATAAAGTGTTAAAAATGTAGATTATAATCTAAGTTCCTAATAAAAAGAAGAAAAAGAACAGGGGACAGAAAAAAAAAACATGTGTATTGCAGCCATATCTCTGTAAGTAGTATTTTGTCATTCATTAAACCATTGCAGTAATCCATTAAATCCTTCACTGATACTATATCACTGATACAGGTTATTGTCTGTAAATATATCTGTACACACTTTGATCCTTTTTGGATTTGGCTTCCATTATAAAACTACTAGTTGTCCATAAGACAATCTTTAAATACCTTGGTCAGTAGATATTCCAACTAAAGACATGGAGATGTTGATATTCATTGAATGGGATGGTAATATTCTAAAGAACAAGAACAACATACAAGAAATGGCAATCCACATATGAGTAATCGTTTAGTTCTGTGCTTATGAAAGACCAGAACTACAAAACCAGTGAAAAATGTATGCAAACCAAGAAGTAGACAGCATTTGTTCAGATCAACACTAAAAATGGAGGAGGAGATGATCTGAGGGGACAAGTTGCTACCGTAGAGGTGAAAGAGTGATAGATGAGTATACATCATACTGGGCACGTCTACATGTCACCCTGTGGTGACGTAGCAATAAGCTACATTGCCATATGGCATGCTACAGCAATATAGTGATCATGTGGGTCTACACGTGATCAGTAGCTATGTCACTGTAGTAGCGTGCTCCCTCATTTTAGCACAACACTACAGTGACGTAGCAGCAAAATCTAACTGTGTAGCTTATGCACAGCACAGTACAGGTGATTTCATAGTTTCATACTTGGCAGGGTTGGAAGGGATCTGAGTAGATCATCAAGTCTGACCCCCTGCCATGGGCAGGAAAGAGTGCTGGGGTCAAACAACCCTGGCAAGGTATCTATCTAGCCTCCTTTTGAAGACCCCCAAGGTAGGAGCAAGCACCACTTCTCTCGGAAGTTGGTTCCAGATCCTAGCTACCCTATGAAGTAGTGCCTCCTGATAGCTAGCCTGGTTACCCACCGTACTTTAGTAAAAGGAAGTTGGTGAAATAAATATTTCAGCAATGTTGCCATATGTTGACATGTAGACATGTCCATTAAGTCAGTTACATGATGTCTGAGCATACCTATCAGTCTGAAATCAGTAGCATTGAACTCCTGCTGCAAATAAAGAATATGGGAGAAAAGGCTGATCATTTGTTGAAGTTAATTTGAAGTGCATTTCTATTATATTTTAATCCCTAGGACAGGAAGCATGATCATGTAACTAAAACATAGCCATGAGAGCCTGGAGATCTTCTGGGTATTTCTGAGATTGTCTATGAAACCACATCTGTCAAATGTGAGCAAAGCAGAGGGAGAAGAAAAGTTTAGTAATGAAAGATGGGTGTACTTTTACATTACAGTGTGGAACTGCATGTGAACATGAGCTTCTTGTGTATGTAGCCCAGAGCTGCCACTCCTGTTTTGAAGTTGTCACACTAAGTCCAGGGGTCTCTGTAGTAGCATTATCATAAAATTACATTGATTTATTATATGCGGTTTGCCAAAAGCTAACTCAAAGAGATGGGATAAGTTAATATCTTTGTCAAGCCATTTACTCTATCTACATTTTTATAACACTCAGTAAAAAGAATGTCTGTGTGAAGGTGGCCTGTAATAAAATACCATATTTATTTGAATATGACAAGGTTTTTCCCCCAATCAGCATGGGAAAAAGCTCTTCATGTTACATTCTCATACAAGGAAACCTAACTAAATACACTGTCTGTCATTAGGGATCTAAGTTGTGGCAAGACAAAGAGTTTTTTAGGGCCCACTTGCAGCATGCAGAGCTGATTTCATGGGCATTTTGCAGCGGCCTGCCTCTCGCCAGGTTGACAGAGGGCACCTTCACTCAGTCAAGTCATATCTGTATGTAGGGCAGGCACAGGCTGTGTGTGTGGGCTCCCACCCCGCTTCCCTGCCCTGAGACTTCTGCAGCCCTGCAGGCATGACCCAGCTTGGCTGGGGACAGCAGGGCCACACAGCAATCTCATCACTGCTGCAAGCTCCACCGCACCGCTGTTCTGGTGACATGCCCCCTGCACCTGCCACCGCTTTGAGGTGCACAGGCCTGTGCTGCTGCTCTCAATGCAGACCCGCACACAGGAGTTGTGTTACTGGGGCAGCGCAGGGCGAGCAGCAGCAAGGAGATCCCCACAAGGCTCCTCTGCTCCGTGCCATGCCAGATCACAGGGGTGGGAAGCAGGGCAGCAGGGAACAGTGGGCTCACACCAAGAAGCTGCTTGCCACTGTTCCCTGATGTCCTGCTTCCCTCCTCCATGACCTGGCACAGCAGGGAGCAGAGGAGCCACGCAGGGATCTCATCACCGCTGCTCACCACAGGCTGCCCTGGCAACACACCTCCTGTGCACAGGGCTGCAATGAGGGTAGCAGTGTGGGGCTGCATCCCTCAAAGCAGTGGCAGGCACAGGGGGGGCATCACCAGGGCAGCAGGGGTAGAGAGCTCATAGCAGTGAGGAGATCCCTATGTGGCCCTGCTGTCCCCAGCCGTGCCAGGTCATATCTGCAGGGCTGCAGAGGTCCCCAGGGAGGGAAGCAGGAAGGGAGCCTGTGCCTGCAGCCAGCCCCATGCACAGATCTGGGGGCACAGGTCCTCCCTGCCCCCTGGGACTACACACAGCAGCAGGGAGCTGCTCCCTCCATTCCCTTCCCCTGGACAAACTACCCGTGGCCCTGTCCTGCTCCCCGCTGGGGCCCTGCAGCCGCACATTGCGGCCCCGGGCCCTAGGCCCCAGGCCCCAAGCCCCACCCGGCTGGGCAACAGCCCCAGCCTTACTCAGCTCCCTTGCTACAGGGGGCCTCAATCCTCCTCCCCCCCACCACTTACCTGCTGTTTTGTCAGTGACCAAACAACATTATAACTGAACATATAATTATAACCATTATAACCGATCAGCGATGTAATAACGAAACAACTTTAAGCAGGATGACGTTAAGTGAGGAGTACCTGTACACATAGACATAGTGAGTAGTGCTGAGCTATGGGGTCATTATGGCTTGAAATGCTGTAGATTCTGCTAGGGCCCAATCCAATGAACAATATGGTAAACCATGAGTCTTTTGACTTTGTACTAATATCATGTATAGTGGAAAGCCAGGAACCTGCCCTTAAACAGATACTTGTACACCACAACTGAAGACTGTATTAAAATGGGACTGAGTGAAATGTACTAGTACTACAGAAAGACAGAGGAGGAGGATGAGAAAAAATGGCTGACCTTATATGGTGGAGAGGGGACTGGCATAGACTTTTGAGAGACAAACCCTTTGAAGAGAACAATGAATGAAAAATCTGGAATGGTGATGGATGCTCAGGTGCATGGTGTGCGCTACGAACTGTGTAATGGGACTAAAATGGTTTAACTGTCAAAATATGTTTTGGTCTGCCAAGTTTTGGTCTGCCAAGTGAACCACTGTGGTCACTTGAGGGGTTGTTAGAGGTACTGTTATATATATATATATATATAGGGAGAGAGAGGGAGAGAGAGATTTTTGCAAAAAAAGTGCTTTTACTATATATAAGTAGACAAAAAGTGCATAATTTGTACTACATATATGTAAGTAAAAAGTGCTGCCTAAATGTGAGTTTATAGAGTACCTGTGCTATACCTTGCAGCAATTTCAGAGAAGGTCACACGTATCAATTCTGGATGAACTAAGTCTAGGAGTACCCACAGTCATTTGCTCATGTGCAAAATACTACAGGTATGTTTATTTCAAAGTCACTGTTTTCAAATGTGTCCCCTACTACCATATGCTCAGGGAGAGCAGGGTCTGACAGTAAGCAGGAGGGATGGGGGGAGGGCAAGACCTCCCCTCCCCCCAGAATTATTATCTCTGGTGTAGCAATGGGACAAATTCAAGGCAAACATCCAAAAAATTAAATTCTATACCTGGAGAATTATAACAAATTTATACATTTTCCATATATAGAATCTAATTATTTGGATATCATCTTATATTCAGGGTAGTCTTATATTTGAGAAAATACAGTATATATTTATGGAATATCCTGTCACTTTGACTTTCATATAATATTACTACACAGTCATTTTCAATTAAAATTAATACACTTATGCAAAGAGAATATTTTTTCTTCCAGTTTGAAGTTCTGGATATAGCAGAAAAGTCTTGCTAGCATAACATGGTCAAAAAGATAAGAAAGTCTGAAAGCATCATAAAGTTTGAACTGTAAAATTCTATTTTCAGGACTATAAATTAGCAATGGTTTTCCATGAGTTGCAGTTGCTTTCTTTGGCATACAACCTGGACCTGGGTAGATCAACAATAATAGGCAAAGGGGTCTTAAAAAAATACAGTCTCGATGTGTTACTATTTCTGCCTCATTTTTTCTGATTTCACCATAATTAATTTATAAACAATATCTTTCTTATATTTTGATAGTAAAAAAATGGATATCTGGTAGAAAATACTGTGTAAATAATACAATCCAAACACTCAGATAGTCTGTATTTCATTCTACAGAGTCATCTCCCAAGCTATCCATTTCATGTTCCTTTAAGTACAGTTTGGCCAGATGCAGCAAGTAGGCCCTTGGCTCTC
This sequence comes from Crocodylus porosus, assembly GCF_001723895.1. Lineage (NCBI taxonomy): Eukaryota > Metazoa > Chordata > Crocodylia > Crocodylidae > Crocodylus > Crocodylus porosus. The sequence continues at coordinate 35,857,115 of NW_017728918.1, forward strand.
ATACATACCTACATTTTGAATGGCTCAAAAGCTAAGCCAACATCTGGATGTATATTCCTGAACTGACAAAGTGAAAACTGAGTATTTCAAAGCCTGGTCATTAATAAATGCCTCTCCTATTCCAGTTCTATAAAAAAAAATCAACTACGTATTTCCTAAAATAACTTAATTTCCAAGATAATCATTCTAGTGTTTTCTTTATATATAGTCTAGGACTACATTATTTTGTCAGCTGTGTAAAGATGGCTCTTTTCAATCAACTGAATTTAGAAACTATCCTCCTGTTTAAAAAGATAAGTGATGTTTATTTTTTAAGGCAAGTTCATGTTTTCAGGATTTTCTGGATGATGAAATAAAATTATTGCACGGGGAATTGCATTTACCATGTTCTGTTGGTTCAGAACCTATTATTTGTAGCATCTAATACATTCAATATTGTAAAACAGCATCAGAAAGAAGATATTTTCTGTAATGAATTCTACTTAGTGGGATGAAAGATTAGCTGCAAATCAAAACAGTGCAAGTTGATATCATGCTTGAACATAATTACATCATGTGCTTGCAGGGATTAGAACATTCCTGTAGAGTGAAGATGAAAAAAAGAGCTGCTTATGGGGTTCAAATCCCATGGCAATCATTAAACAAAATAAGTAGTGCAACACAGTGGCGTTTTCATTTGTTTTTCTATGTGTATGGAGGTAGAAGGGGGGTGTTTCTACATAAGATTGGCCCACACCTGTAGGGGGCAGATTAGAAAACCAAAGGTGGTGACCAAATTCAGGTTCACAACCAAAATCAAGGACAATAAGAAGTCCATCTATAGGTACATAGGTAACAGGAGGAAAACCAGTGGAAATGTGGGACCACTGCTCAATGCATCTGGTTGTTTGATCACTGACACCAAGGAGAAAATTAAACTCCTGAACAAGTACTTTGCAGCTGTATTCCACCACTCTAAGAGTGATAGCCTGCTGGATCCAAATATGACAGAATAGTCACAGTAGGGATGATCACCTACCAACAGTCAATGCACAGCTGGTGAAAGAACAGCTACAGAGGTTGGATAACTAGAAGTCAGCAGAACTAGATGAATTCCACCTGAGAGTGCTGAACAAACTAGCTGAAGTCATCACAGGACCACTGGCAAACCTCTTTGAGAAGTCATGGCACTCTGGAGACATCCCAGAAGACTGGAAGAGGCCCAGTGTTGTATTCATATTCAAAAAGGGGAGAAGAGAGGACCCAGGGAACTACAGGCCAATTAGCCTGACCCCAATCCCAGGAAAAATCTTTGAAAAATTTCTCAAGGAGTCCATATGCAATAAGCTAGTAGAAAGCAAATTTCTGAATGACAGCCAGCACGGTTTGTCATGGGTAGGTCATGTCTGCCCAGCCCCATCTCCTTCTACGACCAGGTTACTCACCACCTGGATAAGGGAGATGAGGTCGATGTCATTTACTTGGACTTTAGAAAGACCTTTGACTTGGTGTCCCATGAGGCTCTCGAAGTATAACTAGGGGAGTAAGGGCTCAACATTCAATGGTCAGATGGATGGGAAACTGGCTGTGGGGTTGACCCAGACAGTACTAATAGACAAACCTGTGTTGAGCTGGTAGAAGGTAGCCAATGGGGTCCCCCAGGGTTTGGTACTTGGACCAGTGCTCTTCAACATCTTCATCAATGATCTGAATGTGGGGATGAAAAAGCAAAGTTTGCTGATGACACTAAGCTGTGAGGAAGTGCAGCCATGCATCATGGTAGGCTGATGATCCAAGTGGACCTAGACAGATTAGTTAGATGGGCAGACCAGAACCAGGTGCTGTTCAACACTGAGAAGTGTAAAGTGCTCCATCTAGAATCAGCAACAAACTTACAGGCTTGGTGGTGCTACGCTAGCTAGCATCACATCTAGAAGGGACTTGGGGGTCATAATTGACCATAAAATGAATATGAGCCACCAATGTGATGCTTCAGTTAGCAGAGCAAACAATACGCTGGCATGCATCAACCACTGCATCTCAAGCAAAACTAAGGAAGTTATTCTCCAATCTATTCAGCACTGGTGAGGCCTCATCTGGAGTAGTGTGTCCAGTTCTGGGTACCATACTTCAAGAAGGATGTGGAGAAGCTTGAGAGAGTCCAGAGAAGAGCCACTCGTATGATTAGAGGCCTTAAGAGCAAGCCATATGAGGAAAGGCTTATAGATATGGGACTGTTCTGCCTAGAAAAGAGAAGACTTCAGGGGGATCTGATGGCAGCTTACAAATATATCAGGGGTGAGCATCAGGGGCTAGGCAAACAACTATTCACCAAAGTGCCCCAGGGAAAAACCAGGATCAAGGGTCATAAACTCCTAGAAGAAGGTTTAAGACTGAATATAAGGAAAAACTTCTTCATGGTTCATGTGACCAGACTCTGGAAAAGACTCCCAGTGCAGGTGGTGCAGGCACCTACCCTGGAGAGTTTCGGAAGGAGACTGGATAAGCACCTTTCTGAGGTTATTTGACCCCCAGCAGTCTTTCCTGCCCAGAGCAGGAGGGCTGGACCCAATGATCTCATGAGGTCCCTTTCAGCCTTAAACTTCTGTGAATCTGAGAATAAGTTCTTTTCTCTTCCTTACATGTTTTCTTGACTGATTTGTCAAGCTACATTAGTTACATTAGCTTCCAAACAACCTAAAAATATATAAAAGGCTTTGGAATAGCATTCAAAAGGAAATGTTTTATCTCTAGGCCTAGCAGCTACACTTCTCAAAGGATCATTAGCTTTGCAATCTGATTTTTGGTATCAGAGCTTGGGCACCACTGCCTTTGGCAGTTCTTTATATGAATAACACAATGTATGTTCTGAAAAAATGATCAGTGCAGAACTTATTTAGACACAGAGCCTTTTTCAAATGTTCTGACCTTTCTTTAAAAAAAGAATGTATATGGGATGGTTAGATGACTCTACAGATTTGATCTAAGCAAAGACAGAAGATAATTATTAGCTCTTTAGGACACCAAATAAAAATAAATCAATAATGGGAATACATTTGGACATACAAATTGGCATGTGCGTTGGCATGTAAAGATATATATTCTTTTTCTGGTATGCTCATTATTAGGTTCATTTTGAGCTACAGCTGTTTGGGGATTTTCCACTGTAACAATTTTTAAAGGACAATGCAGTCTGCAAAAATGATTTTTTTTTGTAGGAATGTTTTGATTTTCCTGACCGTAAATGTTTTGTCCAAAACTGAAACACTCCCCTTTATCAAGTGAAATGGAAATATTCTGGCTTTGATCAGTTCAGAGGTCATTTGTGTCTGCCTGAGTTTTTGTAGTGGATCAGTGGAGTTAAATGCCCCATACCTGTGCTCTCTGGTATTAGCCAGTTATCCAAGCAAATTGTATCTTCCGTAATGCCTTGAAGTCTCTTCTCTGACTGAAGCACAACAGGACACATGATCCTGACACTTTATAGAAGAAATATTTCTTGATTAATAAAAGAGAGAAAATGCATGAGACATCTAAATGATGATTCCCATTAGGCCTTCTAGCAATTCACTGCAGATACAGTAGAATGTGAAACTGAGCTGAAACAAAATTTTTTGACAATTTCAGAATATTTTTTCAGAACCTTCATTTCCCTGAAAACAACTGCTACGTTGATGTACTCTTGTCTTTATATGGGATGAAAACAACTGTCAAAATATCAGAATTTCCATTCAGAAAATATCTAAAATACCAGAAAGTTCCATTTTGACCTGTTCCAATTATGGCCTTGGTTTGGTTTCTGGAAAGTTTTCTTAAACATTCTAAGGCAAAAATGCTATTTTATTCCTGCTCCCAGTTTCCTACATGCTTAAATTAATTGATTCTTGTCTCCTTTTCCCACTCTTCTGCCCAGCACCAACAGCAAAGCATATGGGCATAGTAAAACTGCAGCTTAGCAATTGAAAATGAATATATATCATGAACACATGTTTGGATACCTTTAAGAATGTTATGTCTAAGTTGTTACATTTGTCCAGGGATTGCAGGAGGAAACAGCAGATCTGTAGGCTAAGTAGGCTCTCTGAATAAACAAGCTTCATCATTTTATAAGTTTAACTCCTTGGCCTTTTGAGAATAACACATTGTACCAGGAGTTGGGTATGAGGAAAGACAGAAAAATGGAGCATCACAGAATTCCAGAGGAGTTAAAGCTATCTAGCAATGCAGCAGAAAACTGGAAGAAATTTAAGCAGAGCTTCACCATATATATGATGGCCAGTGGAGCTACAGAGAAGGAAGATCAACTCAAGGTAGCTATTTTTTTAAATATAGCAGGCCCAGAAGCTCTGTATATTTATAGTAGTGTACAACTGTCAGAAGCAGAACAGAAAACTATGGCACAGTAATAAAAAAGTTTGATGAATACTGTATATCCAAACAAAATAAAACCTTTGAACAGTATAATTTCTACATATGACAGCAGAAAGAATGTGAGACAGTAGAGGAGTCCATCAAAGACCTCAGACTGCTGAGCCAGACATGCAATTTTGAAGACCTAAAAAAGTCCATGATCAGAGACCTAATAGTATTAGGTATAAAGGATACAAGTCTCAGGAAAAGACTGTTAGAGGATCCTTAACTTAATTTGGAAAAGGCAGTTAGACTGTCAAACAACTGAGATAACAAATGCCAGACAGCAGAAGCTGGAGGAAAAAGCAAAACAAGCTGAACTAGACAGGATTACAAGACTGCAAACACACAATACAGGGAACACACAAACAATACAGAAAGGAGGACTTCACTATGAAACAGGCAAGCAGAGGCCAAAGAGAATTGGAAAAAATGGTCAGCTGCAGATGCTGTGGGGTTTGCCCCCACAACTCTTCACTTGTGTCCTTGCTTTCTAGCCCCTCAATGGCATCCATTTTCTTAATCAAACCTAGAATTTTACATGTTCACAACCCAATAATTGGGACTAGCTTTTCTGGAACTGTTACAGGCTGAATTTTTATTAGCTTACCCTTGTATCTAACATGTAATGCACAAACAGCCATGGTTGCAATCAAGTTCTCATTATATGCTCTAAGTCTCACTTCTTTATTCTCATAGTACACAAGTTTAGTTTTCATTTTTTGAATAATATATTCGGGTATTACATTGACCTGTGCCCCTATATCAAATTTAGAAGTTACCATTAGTCCATTGGTTTCCAGGGTGATTGTCTAACCATCAGAAGAATGAACTTTTTGCATTGTGCCAATGAGGAATTTTTCCTTTTCCTCATTGCATAACACATGCACCTGCTGTTTCTTGTATGTTGCATTCTGTTCCTTTCCGAAAACTCTTGTCAAGTGATTGAATCTTTTGCATTTGTTGCAGCACTTACCAAATGCAGACTGAACAAATAAAAATGCAAATTCAGGGTCAAAAAAAGAATATATCTGGGAGAAAAGCTGAGAAAGGCATGCAAATCAATCTTGCAAGGGTTAAAGCAAGCCATTACAAACATGTCACATACTACAGATAGGGAAGGAGTGCAGAGATTACTAAGAATGATCAGTTTTGTAGGGAAATATCTACCTCATTTAGAAGAGCAGACCAAACGTCTTAGATCACTCCTTCAAAAGAATGCTCAGTGGATATGGGAACATGAACATGAAGCTGAATTTAAAAACTTGAAGGAAAAAATAATGAAAGCTCCAGTACTAAAATACTATGACCCTAAAAGACCCATGAAAATGTTGATAGATGCTTCTAAAGAAGGCATTGGAGCAGCTTTGCTTCAAAAACATGGGGACAGATGGAGACCAGTAGCATATGCATTTAGGACACTCTCTAAGTCAAAGTGCCTGTATGCACAAATTGAGAAAGAACGTTTAGCTGGTATACGGCTGTAAGAAATTTCATGTATTTATCTGTGGGAAGCCTGTGACAGCTGAAACTGATCACAAACTTTGGTAACTATAACAAAGAAAGGGTTATCAGACATGCCACCCAGATTACAGAGACATTTCTTTCAAGTGAAAATGTATGATCTAGACATACAGTACATGGCAGGAAAACATCTGCTTACTGCAGATACATTGTCCAGAGAATATGTCACAATGGAAAATGACAGAATTCCAAACATAGTTTGCAGTAACTTAATTAAAAGAGTGATTCCTATCACACATAAAATGTGGGCACTAATTGTAGACGTTACTGCTTAGGACACCACATTGCAAGAAGTGATAACAGTTATTTGTTCTGGTTGGCGTGGAAAACATATACCTAGCCCTTACTTTCATTTCAAGAAAGAGCTGTTGGTACTGAATGGCATTTTGTTCAAATACTCACAACCTGTTGTTCAAGCAGTGCTAAAGAAAGACCTGTTAAACAGACTACATGAGGGGCATCTAGGCATAGAAAAATTCAAAAAGAGAGCAAGGGGTACTCTATATTGGCCCAACATAAATAATTACATAGAAGATACTGTAAAGGCTCATATAAAGTGCCTAAAGTACAGATCAGCATAAAGAAAAGAGCCCATGATGGTCATGGAGGAGCCCATAGCACCGTGATATCAAGTGGGAATTGACTTATTCATACATGTGGGGAAAAATATGTAATCATACATTCATAGATGCTAGGGCCAGAAGGGACCTCAACAGATCACCGAGTCTGACATCTTGCCCTGGGCAGGAAAAAGTGCTGGGGTCAGATGATCCCAGCCAGATGCCTATCTAGCCTTGTCTTAAAGACCCCCAAGGTAGGGGAGAGCAGCACCTCCCTTGGAAACCCATTTCAGATTCTGGCCACTCTTACTGTGAAGAGGTTCCTTCTGATGTACAGCCTAAATCTTATCTCTGTCAGTTTGTGACCCTTGTTCCTTGTTACCCCAAGAGGCACCCTGATGAATCTCCAGTTCTTTGCTGTTCTCCCTAATGAATTTGTGGGTGGCCACAAGATCTCCTCTCAGCCTTCTCTTGCAGAGGCTAAAGAGATCCTGGTCCCTTAGTCTCTCCTCAGAGAGCTTGGCCTGCAAACCCTTAACCACATGAGTGACCCCCCTCTGGAGCCTCTTGAGGATATCCACATCCTTCTTAAAGTACAGCGCCCAAAACTGGATGCAGTACTCCAACTGTGGTCTGACAGATGCCACACAGAGTGGAAGTATCACCTCCTTGGTTCTATTTGTTATGTATCTGCTAATGCAAGATAAAGTGTGGTTAGCTTTCTGGATGATTTCATCACACTGATGACTCATGTTCATCTTGGAGTCCACTATGACTCCGAGATCCCTTTCTGCTTCTATGATGCTTAAAGGCTCATTCCCCAGCTAGTAGGTGTGCTGGATATTTTTATGCCCTAGGTGCAGCACTCTGCATTTGTCTTTATTGAACTGCATCCTATTGTGTTCTGCCCACTTTTCCAAACTGTCCAGGTCTGCCTGCAATCTTTCCCTACTCTCCAGTGTGTTCACTTCTCCCTACAATTTAGTATCATCCACGAATTTGGACAGAGTACATGTCACCCGCATATCCAAGTCAGTGATGAAGACAATGAAGAGTACAGGTCCAAGGACTGAGCCCTGTGAGACCCCACTATCCACATCCAGGTCAATACTGACACATCCACAATCACTCTCTGGGTGCGACCCCCAAGCCAATTTGCCACCCATTGAACTGTGTAAGTCACAGCCTTTTAGTTTATTTTCATATACATTTTCATAGACATTAGGGCTGGAAGGGACCTCACAAGATCTTCGAGTCCATCCCCCTGCCCCAGGGGCAGGAAGTCAGCAGGCGTCATAGAATCCCAGCAAGATAAACATCCAAACGTCTCTGTAAGTCATTCAAAGTAGGTGCTTCAACTACCTCCAGCAGCAGTCTATTCCAAACCTTGGAGGCTTGGACACTAAAGAAGTTCTTCCTTATGTCCAGCCTGAAATGGTCGTGGAGGAGTTTGTGTCCATTCGATCTTGTCATCCCTTGGGGCACTCTAGTAAACAGATTTTCCCCCAGATCCTGGTGAGCACCCCTGATAAAATTATAGCTGGCCACCAGATCGCCCCTGAGCCTGTGCTTTTCCAGGCTGAAGAGTCCCATAGCTCTCAGCCTCTCATCATAAGGTCTGTTTTCCTGACCTCTGATCATGCATGTGGCTCTCCTCTAGACCCTCTCAAGCTTCTCCATGTCCTTTTTTAATTGTGGAGCCCAAAATTGGATGCAGTACTCCAGCTGCAGCTTCACCAAGGGTGAATAAAACTAGACAATGACGTCCTGGGGTTTGCTTGAGAAGCATCTGTGGATGCAAGCCAGCATTTTGCTAGCTTTACTAACTGCAGCATTACATTGAAAGCTCACGTTCATCTTGTGGTCAGTCATGACCCCCAAGTCCCTTTCATCCATAGTGCTAGCCAGTGTACAACTATCAAGCCTATAAGCATGCTGTGGGTTTTTCTTCCCAAGGTGGAGAGCCTTGCATTTTTCAGTGTTAAAGACCATCAGGTTCTCGTCTTCCCATTTCCTGAGCCTGTCAAGGTCAGCCTGAATCACCCTCCTGTCCTCAGGTGTGGATGCTTAACCCCACAGTTTGGTGTCATTGGCGAACATGGCCAGTCCACTTCTGACTCCAATGTCCACATCATTAATGAAGATGCTGAATAATATAGGCCCAGGGACAGAGCCTTGAGGGACCCCACTGGTCACAGGGCATCGTGACGATTGACTTCCATCAACCACCGCCCTCTGGGTCCAACCACAAAGCCAATTCCCCAGCCAGTGGATCATGGTGAAGCCGAAGCCACAGTTGCCCAGTTTTGTTAAGAGGTGATCATGGGGTACCAGATCAAAGGCTTTTTTGAAGTCAAGATATATGACATCAATCTCTTCTCCCTTGCCCAGGTGATAGGTCACCTTGTTGTAAAAGGAAATAAGATTGGTCAAGCAAGATCTACCTGCAACAAACCCATGCTGGCTATCCGTCAGGATTTTGCCATCGGCCAGTATGTTGAGATGGTCTCGTTGATAATCTTTTTTAGGATATTCCCCGGGGTAGAGGTCAGGGTGATGGGCCTGTAGTTTACTGGATCCACTTTCCTCCCTTTCTTGAAGATAGGCACCATATTGGCCTTCTTACAATCTTTGGCCACTTCACCGGACCACCAGGAGCTCATGCCAGTGGCTGAGCTATGATGCTTGCCAGCTCCTTGAGTACCCTGGGGTGTAAGCTGTCAGGACCAGCTGACTTGAATGTATCCAGCCTCTCAAGATGTTCCTTCACAAGGTCAGCATAGATGGAGGGTAAGGAATCTCCCTCACCTGGGCCTTCCTGTCCCATAATGGATGGGGGTGTCCTTTGGGACTGGTGAAAAACCGACGCAAAGTACCCATTTAGCAAGTTGGCTTTTTCCTGGGCATCGGTTGTCAGTTGTTCCATCTGGTTTAGCAGGGGTCCAATGCTGCTCTTGCTCTTCCTCTGGATGCCCACATATCTAAAAAGGGACTTTTTATTGTCCTTGATACTTGTAGCCAGTTGGAGTTCAGTCGCAGCCTTGGCTTTGCTGGTTCACTCTCTGCAGGTCCAGACCAGTGCAGAAAATTCCTCCTTGGAGGTGGATCAAGGCCTCCATCCTTTGTAGGTCTTTCTTTTTAGAAGCAGGAAGTCTGCTACTTCTCTGCAGACCCAAGGCTGCTGTGCCCTTTTGCTGCCTTTCCTCTGAGATGAGATGGACCTTGCTTGTACATCCAGAATTGCTCCCTTGAGAAGCAACCACTCTTCCTGAACTCCCCTCCCCTTTGGGTCATGGTCCCTTAGGGCCTCACCAATAAGCCTCCTGAGCTTGTCAAAGTCAGCTTTCCTGAAGTTGAGGACCTCTGTATTACTGACTGACTTGCCAGCTTTACAGCGGATGGTGAAGGTGATCAGGTCATGGTCACTGTCACCTAGCTTCCCTTCAATCATTAGGTCACTGATAGGTCGTTCCCCATTACCAGTATCAGGTCAAGCAGTGCTTTGCCTCTAGTTGGCCTGTAGACTTCTTGAATCAGATAGAGCTTATCCACGCACATGAGAAAGCTTTGCGACCATTCGGATTTGGCTCAGCACTCTTCCCACAAGATGTCCGCGTAGTTGAAGTCTCCAATGACAACCATGGACCGGGAGTGTGTGGCCTCGGCCAATTCCCTAGTGAACTCCTGGTCAAGCTCCTGATCCTGGGTAGGAGGTCTGTTGTAGACTCCCACCATTGTGTTCCCTTTGCTGTGCCCCCCATTTATGAGAACGGGATGAGATACTGTATTGAAGGCCTTCCAATAATCCAAGTAAATGACATCCACCTCTACTCCTGCATCTTAGCATTTTGTGACCTGGTCATAAAAAGAAACCAGATTAGTCAGGCATGATCTACCTGCTATGAATCCATGCTGGCTGCCCTGCTACATTATTTTTCACACTGGACTCACACAAATATGATACTTAAAATTTTTTTCAGACTTTTCCAAGGATAGAGGTGAAACTAATGGACCTATAATTACTCAGATACTCCTTCCTCCCCTTCTTGAAAATAGGAATCACATTATCCCTTTTTCAGTCCTCTGGGACTTGACCCAAGCACCATGAGCACTCAAATAGCCGTGCCAGTGGTTCTGCTATGACACCGGCCAATTTCTTCAGTACCCTCAGATGCAGCTCATCTGGGCCTGATGACTTAAATACATCCAGTCCATCCAAGTGACTCTGCACCAAGTCATCAACAACAGTTGGTACGCTGGTGTCCCTTTGATGGCCATCTAAGAACCCATTAGGAGACTTGTCTTGACCCTTGTTCAGGAACACCGAGGCAAAAAAATCATTGGAGAGCTCAGCCTTGTCCCCCCTGTCTGTCACTAATTGCTCCTGATTGTTTGTAGGGGTCCTATGCTGCCCTGTGTCTTCCTTTTACTCCCTACATACCTAAAAAAAGACTTTTTGGTCTTTAATTTCTGTTGCCAACCCCAGCTCCACAGTTGCTTTGGCCTTTCTAACTGCCTCCCTGCAGGTGCAGGCCAAGTAGGTATACTTCTGCTTGGTAGCTTCCCCCTGTTTCCACTGCCTATATGCCACTTTTTTTGCCCTTTGGCTCCCTTGGATTTCTCTGTTTAGCCAGGGAAGTTTTGTAGCCCCTTTTCCCCCTTTCCCTCATACTGGCTTAATCTCCCTCTGTGCCCGAAGGTGGTTTAGGAACAACCACCCTTCCTGGACTCCCATTTCTCCAATACTCCAGTACTAGCACTGGATCATTATTCTCACTAGCCTGAAGTTGAATTGCTGAAAACCACAACAGAAAACCATGTCATAACTCACATCAAATTGATTTTTGATAGATATGAGATTCCACAAATTGAGAGAACAGACAACAGACCTCAATTCAACTGTCTTGAGTTTAAAGAGTTAGCAAATAAATATGGATTCCGTCATAACACTTCAAGTCCTAAATACCACAATCCAATTGTCTGGTGGAAAATGAAGTAAAAATAGTGAAGAAACACCAAAGTTTACCTGTCACTCTTAAATTACAGGGCAACACCCATGAAACACAAATTGTCCCCAGCAGAAATGCTGTTTAACATGAAACTCAAAACCAGGCTTTCAAATCTTGTGGATGATGATCAAGCGAATGAAAATCAAGACATGGAAACATTTAAAAAAATTGACAAACAAAATTGTACTATGACAGGGGTCCAAGGAGTTACCACAACTGCACAACAAAGATATGGTGCTTATTTCACACAGATAAACATGGAAACAAAAAGCACTAGTTTCTCATCATGTAGCTTCCAGATCCTGTAATGTAGCCACACTGGAAGGACAGGTGTTAAGAAGGCACAGATGACACTTGCAGCTCATCAAGGGGAGAAAAGAAGCAGTATCGTAAGATTCACCAAGGAAACAGAGCGAACATCAAAGCAACAAGAAACGAGAGAAGATTGAAAATAACACAGAAGTAGAGACACTGGAACAAGGAAAACAAAGAAGAACTGAACTAATAAGGATTAAGAATGCAGAGAAATTAAGAAGATAACTTAGAGCTAAAAAGCCAACACAAAAACTAATAGAGAGGGCTGCTGTGTGAAACACCATCTTTTTGTTTTGACATCCATTTTGCCATTTTGAAGGACAGTGTTTCATTTCACTCATGGGCTATAATGGGTAATTGTGAAAATGACTAAAACGTTGTCATTTCTTGCCTGATTTAGATGAATACTGCCGAGATGGTAGCCCCTCCTAAGAGCATGAAGCCTGCCAGGTGTCAAGGAGACAGGTGCAGAGGTTTCTGGGAAACTGTACCTCAAACTGTTCAAAGCAAAAGTCCTGACTCTTGCAGGCAGCAGCTGCCTCCTCTCATCTGGCATGCAGATCTGGGGGCACACACCCCAAGGAGGGGTTGTGCCAAACTCCTCTCAGTGGTACAAGCCCATGGATCTGTGCACTGGATGCGAGGAGGCTGCTGCTGCTGCCTGTGGCTGGCACTGGGCACAGCCCATGTCCAGCACTGGAGAAGTTTGCAGCCTGAGCCTCCTCTCATCCAGGGCACAAATCCAAGGGAAGCACACCCCTGGGAGGGCTGCTGCGCTGTGCCAAACTCCTCCCAGGGGTGCGAGTCTCTGGATCTGTGCACAGGATGAGAGGAGGCTCAGGCTGCTGCTGCTGCCTGGGACAGCATCAGCAGTCTTGTCTGGTGCTGGGCACAGCCTGCACCTAGTGCCAGTCCCGGGGGGGAGAGGCAGCCTGAGCCTTCTCTCATCTGGGGCACAGATCTCAGGGCTCGCACTCCTGGGAGGGCTGCCAGGCTGTGCTGGACTCCTCCCAGAGGTGCGAGTCCCCCTGGATCTGTGTGCTCGATGAGAGGTGGGAGAGGCAGCCTGAGCCTCCTCTCATCCAGGGCACAGATTCAGGGCCTCACACTCCTAGGAGGGCTGCTGGGCTGTGCTGGATTCTGCCAGGCGTGGACGCACGCAACCCATGCCCAGTGCCATGGAAAATTGCTGCTGTCACTGGTCCCAGGTGGCAGTGGCAGCCTCCTCTCATCCAATGCACAGATCCAGGGGTTTGTACCGCTGGAAGGAGTCTGGCACAGCCCCACAGCCCTCCCAGGGGTGAGGGCCCTCGGAGCTGCACATTGGATGAGAGGACACTGCTGCCTGGGACTGGCACTGAAGCCAAGTAAACCTGGCTTTGAAACTCAAAACGTTTTGAAACTTTCAAAATGTTTTGAGTGGCCTTTTTTCATTTCAAAGCTGTTTTGAAGCCTTTTGTTTCATTTCAAGTTTTGCTGTTTCAAGCTCAAAATGCTTTGAAACAGCTTTTGAAATGAAACATCTGGTGAAATTTTGCACAGTCCTAATAGAAACCTGTTAAAATATGCTTTAACTATGGTATGAACTAAACTGTCAATGTTAGTATTATATGGGGATATATTACATATAAAGGGGGAAGTTGTGTGGATACTTTTAAGAGTGTCATGTATAAGTTGTTACATTTGCCCTGGGGATTACTGGAGGGAACAGTAGATCTGTTATAGGGTAAGTAGGCTCTCTAAATAAATGAAAGTCATTATTTTATAAGTTTAACTCCTTGCTCTTTTGTGAATAACACATGCACACACATATAACAGGAGGAAAAGGACAGCAGCAGCAACCCTAATGTGTGCAGCAGAAAGAAGTTCTCCCCTGAATACTGTTTAATCTTAAAGGGATAGCCTGAACTATCCCCTCTTGACTACTTTTAGGCTGGAAGTCCCTCAATCCACTTCACCTGTGCAGCTTTCTGTGATCAGTAGTTTTTTCTCAGATGAAACCTATTACTGCTCTATCTTCACTCCCAGGTGGGGCAGCTTGCTGGGAATGAGCAGACTGAGGACAGTGTAGTGGGAGCCCTTCCAGAAGCAGCTAACAAAAACTGCATGAGATGTCATTTTAACTGTTTGACTATATGAGCCAAATCTCAAGGGAGAGGAAACCTGTCACTTTTAAAGCTCTGTTTCATACACTCCATACACCCTTCATAGATTTCATAGATTTCATAGACATTTGGGTTGGAAGGGACCTCGGGAGATCATAGAGTCCAGCCCCCTGCCCAAAGGGCAGGAAGTCAGCTGGGGTCATAGGAT
>NW_017728918.1:35872294-35877429 GCF_001723895.1 Crocodylus porosus
AAGATCTTCCCCAGGATAGAAGTCAGGCTAATGGGCCTGTAGTTAGCCGGATCCACTCTCCTCCCTTTCTTGAAGATCAGCACCACATTGGTGCCCTTAAGTGAGGCCACTGGACTTGATGAGAATACGGGAAATTGTCCAGAAACTAAAGATGAGCTAAGCTCTTTAACAACCTTTGGGTAAACTCCAGCTGCGGGAGAACCTGCTGACACCAGTGTTACAAATTCCCTTCCTCAACATTTGGGTAATAAGTAACAAATATGGTTGAAAAGACCACAGATGTAAATTAAAGCAGCTCTAGCAGCTGGCAAACTGTAGGAACAGCTGGATTAACTGCATCTTAATGCTTCTGCTTCTTGCCTTGAAAGTGCAGCGTCTAGCACGCACTCTCCATCAAATAAAAAGTTGAGTAAGGGTATGTAAGACTATATCATTTTTATGTCCATTTATTTGTAGGAAAGCAGAACAACAGTTCAGTAGAAATGTTTTAAACTAGTGTCCATATATAGGATCATTGGAACGTAGGGCGGGAAGAGACCTCACAATGTCATCTAGTCCAGCCCCGTGCTCAAAGCAGTTTCAGCCTGATTACACCATCCTTGCTCTATGGATGGCAATTCCACAACTTCTCTAGGAAGCCTGTTCCAATGCTTGATAACCTTCATAGTCACAAAGTTCCTCCTAGCTGCCCACATATATTTCCTCTGCTGCAGCTTGAGATGATTTCTCCTCTTTATAATTGCAACAGGAGCACACTGTTGGCTCATATTCAGCTTATGGTCTACTGTAACCTGCAGGTCCTTCTCTGTAGTACTGCACCCTACCCAGTCATTCTCCAGTCTATATTTGTGCATGCAGTTATTCTATCCCAAGGGCAGGACTTTATACTTGTCCTTGTTGGATTGCATCTGGCTTATTGCATACCATTTTTCCAGTCTATTGAAGTCATTCTGGATCTTAGCCCTGCCCTACTTGTCCAGAGCATCTGCAACTCAACCCAACTTGGTGTCATCCACAGATTTGGTAAGCATGTACTCAGTCGCATTGTCCAAATCATTAATGATGCTATTACATAATACCAGACTCAGAGCAGAGCTTTGAGGAACCCCACTTGATACTTTCTCCCAACTAAACATTGAGCTATTGATGACTGCACTTGAGCATGATGATCCAACCAATATCCACCTTACGGTACTTTTATGTAGTCTGTATTCCTTAGCTTCTATAGAAGCGGTCTATAAGAATATAAGCATTTTCTGGTTTGAGGAGTGCAGTATGCCTCCAGTCTGATTTTCAGACTTCACATGACACACTGTGTGGAAATGTAAAAGAAATTTGAAAGACTCCATCATGAGCAATGAGCTGAAATAAACCTAGAGCTTCATATCTGGATATTGTAAACAGCTATCATATAAATTCCAGGATTTCATCCTTTACTGACTGACCTTTGTCCCATGTTTTGCTCTCTCCTAGTCATTAGTTTTGTCCCTTGCTAGAGCTCTCCATAATAAAACCAAACACAGATGCCCCTTTTCTCAACAATAGCAAAAAATTGGCTGCCTTCTTTCTTCAGGTCACAGCTGGCATATTCACTTTAAGTTTTCAAAAATTTCAGCCGATCTTATCCAATCCAGCATCATATAATAAATCCATAACTGCTAGAACTCTTTTAAGTTATTCAGTGGAAATTACATATAATTGTCTTAATATTTACTAATGATTATCCAGTTTATTCATTTAAATAATTTTAATACTTTGATAACTACTTGTTAATTTCTTCAAATGTATTCCTTATTCATTCCTAAGTATTTGCCAAATAGACAAAAGAATTCTCATCCTGCAGATTATTCACCAGCAGATTACTTTGATTATTCATTAGTTATTAGTTACTGTGTGTGCTTAGTCAAGTAAGTTACATTATAATATTTCAGTTTCCTGACTGGTTGACTGAATATATTTAAGCAAGTGCATATAAAATGAGAAATGATATATAGTGAATAACAAATTACATAAATGCTTGTTTGTGCAGGGAAACTTTGATCATAAGTAAAACAGTATTGATAAGAATAGCCTTTCCCCAAAATACTGGTGCAGAATTCCTGGCAAACCAGTGTTTTCCAGTAGTAAATAGAATGGAGTAGAAACAGGGTAGCACTAGGCAGTCATTTGAAAATCACACAAACTATGAAACTATTTATGCATATTGGCATTATTGCTTTCACCCACCTCTAGCCTGCAAACAAATTGGACAGCTACACATAACAAGAAGGGAACTCAAGAAGTGTGCACCTAAACAACCTTTAAGCTTAGCTTTAAGCACCTCACTCCACCCCTACTAAGCAAAACGTGTAAGTACATATTTATTTAGAACATACATAAGATGAATTGAGGCTAACATGATAATTTGAAGATGCTTCCAGCCATTTAGGTAATAACAATGAACCCAATCCTCAGCTGGAAATAATTAACATAGGTCAGGTTAAGTAAAAACAATTGTTCTGGTATATTCTACCTGTGTTACAGACACCACGGGCATGTACATAAGTGCAGGCAGCCTGTCAGGGAGGTGCTCTAACTTATTGCACTTTGTACACAGCATCACGAGTTAGAGTGCAGTTGAACCCAACAGGTGTTTGTCTGTTGAGTGAGGGCGGCTCAGAGCCTGCCCACACCAGCCCTGGCCAGCAGGGGGTTGCTCCAGAAACCTCCCAGGAGGCTGTCAGACTATTGCCCTCCCCAGCCATGCCCCCACTACCAGCTGGCAACTGTCAGCAGTGGCTAGGGAGGCTGTCAGACTATTGCCCAGCCCCACCCAGCCCCACCCCAGCCAAATGGCAACTGTCAGCAGCTGCTGCCATGCGTGCCCACCCCAGTTATATCCCTGCTGGGGTTTTGGAATGAGCCAGGCTGGGCCTGTATGGCGGGGAGGCCTCCCCCCCCTGCCCCCCCCCCCCGCAACTCTTGGCATGAGTCTCTTGACAGCAGTAGAGGTTGTTGCACCCAGAGCTGGGGCAGTGGGAAGAAAACAGAGCCCCCTGCCTTGCAGGCTCAGCCCAGCCCTCCCCAAGGCCCCAAAAGGGGCAGCCAAGGTAGGCCCACAAGGCAGTGGGGATTGGTTTCCCTCCCACCCAATCCTAGTTCTGGGTGTGGCAGGCATGAGGCTGCCATTTTCAAGAGCCTTGGGTGTAAGAAGGAACAGAGTACCCCCACCATGTGGGTCTGGCCCTGATACTCCTGCTGCGGTTTTGGGGGGAATTGGGCCAGGACTGCAAGTGAGAGGGCTCCATTTCCAGCCACCCTTTCCCCCCCTTCCTTGGCCCAGCTCCTGGCATGGCAGCTTTTGCTGTTGTCAAGACATGTCGTGGGGGCGGAGAAAGGGAGCCCCATCACCTTGTGAACAAGTTCCAGCTCCCCCCAAGACACCATCAGGAGTAGCTGGGGGAGCATGCATAGCAGGGGGGATCCCTTCATCCACTACCCACCTGCCATGTGAGCATCTTGACAGTGTCAGAGGGGAAATAGAACCTCCTGCCACATGTGCCTGGCTTGGCTAACCCTGCTGCAATCTTGGGGGGAGCTGGGCCAGACCTGCAAGACAGGGGGCTCCTTTCCCCCTCCTCGTGCCCCCCCCCCAGCTCCAGGTACAGCAGCTTTTGCCACTGTCAAGATGCTCCCATGGCAAGATGCCCCCTCCTCACAGGCCCAGCTTTGTTCCCCCCCAGTTGTAGTTGTGGGGGTGCTACATGTGGCGTGGGGGCTCCTTTCCCACACACCTCTCTTTCCATTGTGCAAGGAGGAGCCCTCGGGGGTAGGGCTTGGCTGATGCTTCCCTTAATGAGCACTAGTCCAGCCCACAAAGCCTCATGGGATATGGATGAATCACTCAAAATTAACCCTCATGGGGAACCTGTACACAGGGTTATTCTTGCACCAGGGTACAGTTTTTGCATGATCAACCATTTTAAAAGTGCTGTACAGCCATTAATATTTCCTACATTATGGCTGTAGAGCACTTTTGGGGGCCTCCTTGTGCAAAAATGTAACTTCTGTGAATGCCAAATGAAATGGGAATGTGCAGATCTCTCTCGCAACTCAACTAGTGAGGTCCATTTTGAAGGGAAGTATATTTTAAATGCAATTTATGCTCCATTTATGGATCCAAGTTCTACCCAAAGAAATCAGTGAAAGCTGTGTGAGCTTATAAAAGGGCAGTATTCAGTGCCCACAGAAATGTCTGACATGTTAAACCGAGGCAATATATAGCCAAAGAGCAAAAAAACATTTGGGAAACTTGTTCATTAGATAAAATATACTTCATATTTCTTAGCTGTACTTAAAGCTGTGGAAAAGGGACCAAGAAAAAAAATCTAATTATACTTCCTTTTCTTTAACATCATGCCATGTGAGTGTTTATTAATCATCGTGCCAGGACAAAATGTATTTGCATCTATCCACGTATAAACTTGCTTGATCTTGCCAAGAGGAACATAAATATTCTGTCACTTAAAAGGAAAACAGACATTCAAAACAATCCCCTGATCAAACAGTGAAATGGAATGTGTCTGACACATTACCTTCTTCACGGTTTGAGTAAAAATCACAACATCCCTTTGAATTTGATAATGAAGGTATCTCCCCTGCTGTACTTGACTTTTCATAATACACCAGAAAACAGAATAGTTCAGCCAGTATTTTTACATATTCTCATCTAAAGCCTAATGCTGGAGTTCCTTTTCAGGCAAAACTACCATTGACCTACTTCCTTTGAGCTCAGTGGCCATTAATCTGGAAAAAAAGAAAAAAGAGTGCAAGACTGGATTTCATCCAAACCCATTGAATGAGAATTTTTCCATTTACTTTAGAGGTCTTTTGGTCTGATCCAATTCCCTCTGGTGCCATTTCAGCCCTTTCTCTTATTTCACAGGGTCTGGACTGGACATAACAAGAAAAATCCTTCAAGTGTCAGACTGAGACCAAGTAGGTATTTAGTGGTGTTTCAAGCCTTGTTTCATAGATTTCATAGACATCAGGGCTGGAAGGGACCTCGAGAGATCATCGAGTCCAGCCCCCTGCCCAAAGGGCAGGAAGTCAGCTGGGGTCATAGGATCCCAGCAAGATAAGCATCCAATTTACTC
>NW_017728918.1:35877529-35892201 GCF_001723895.1 Crocodylus porosus
GGTAACACTTTTACGCACAGCAGGGAGGAAGTATAGATAGCGTTGTAGATTTCACCACCTTTCCTTTCCTTATTTGCGTACTCCATTAATAAGAACGTAAGTGTCACACTGAGTCAGACCAATGGTCCATCTAGCCTAGTATTGTGTCTCTGACAGTGACAGAAATAGATGTTATCAAAGAAGAACATTGAACTGAATATCTCCAGAGTGATCTATCCCCTACTCAGTACCCTCTCTGTAATGCACCATTATTGGTTTAAAGATGCCAGAGAAAACATCTACAAATGTACTGTTAAATAGTAATTAATTTGTCCAATCCCTTTTGAACTTGGCTATGCTATCTGTCTCCACCACTTCCTGTGGCAATGGATTCCATAAATTGAGACGTGTGGACCAAAACGGTACACAGCATTCAAGATGTTGTCACATCATAGTTTTGTATAGTAGCGTGATGATGTCCTTCATTTTGTTTTAAATCCCATTCTTAATGATGCCCAACATTTTATGTGCATTTAAGGTCACTGCTGCACACTGAGCTGATGTTTTTGGAGAACTATCTATAATGACTCCAAAGTCTCTTTTCTGAATCAAAACTCCTAGTTCAGAACCCAGCATTGGGTATGTAATGTTATCCACATTTACCAAGTTACACGAAAGCCACTTATTTAGATGCATAAATATGGATTTAGAAGCCCAAACCCAGACACCCACCATTGCAACTTTTGCTGTAAAAGTCTCTGTTCCTCAGTATCCTGACATGGAAAATAAGACTAATAATGCAGCCTCCCTCATACTGATGGTAGGAAGCCTATTAATTTCACTCTCATGAGTAGCCTATTTGCTGTCTTCCTGGGAGTCAAATGAGTAGGGTTTTACTGTAATTAGTTAATATTTGCAGAGTGTTTCACAATTTTTGATGCAGGATATAGAAAAAAAGGATATTATTATTGCTGTTGCTGTTGGCACAAGTGGATCTTATCATTATGAAAGTTTCCAAAGAAAGACAGGAAAAATGGCAGGGATAAAGAAAAGGCCTCTGTAATGCCTCAGAATGTAGCAACCAAACCGCAAATGCTTTCTGATAACAAGCAGCTGGTAGAAAAAAAGCTAATTTCATGCTCCCTGGGGCAGTTAGATATTCAGGTCTGTATTCCTTCATTACATGAAGAACTATTTTCCATGTCACTTACTGAAACTTGGAAAATAGCCATTAAGCTGTTTAAAGCTTGAGTGACCTGTGATATCTGGTTGCCCTCCCTCCCAAATGTTTGCTGTTGTGATATTTTGCTTGTAACTGTGATTGTGCTATAAACTCATATTAAAACACTATGTATTCTGTCCCTTATTTCTCTACAGATGAACCTGAACTTAAAGGCTGTGTATCAATTCATAAATCGAATCCTGGTAAAGACAGTTCTCTGCTGGGAATTTTCAGTTAGATTATGGCTTTTCTGTTTTACCAACATGGAGACCAGTAACTCATTTAAGAAGCCAGCCCGTTACATTAAAACAAACAAAATAAACCCAAAGCTTTCTGCCACAAACAGTATATATATGCATTTAGCAGAAAGTATGCTGTATACCTGCTTCATCTTGTTTTTCCCAATGAATCTAAGATTCATTCATTATCATTCCAGCTGTCTAATGTTATCTGCTGAACTACAGAAAAAGTAAATAGCAAGCTATAACACTGTGTTTATAAATGGCTATACTTCTGCTGTTTATTGCATTATCTGGCTCATATATCTCATGCATCTTGAATTCACAGTGTTGAAATGTGACCTGCATGGGCTTACAACTTTTTGCTGAGAGTTTTACAAGCTTTCAAAGGATCTGTTCCTGAGGACTAAAACAAAGCAGTGGGATAATTGTGTGTAACTGTCTAACGTGTGTCAGGGTGTTACTGCACAACAAAAGAACTTTCCTCTTTTAGTCTTGATAGTTTGGGGGGAAAAAAGCCAAACATCCAAACAAACAAGCTACATAGAGGTCATTTATCACTTTAACATTCCATAAATTGGACCACTTGTAAACAGACCTTAAATTTTGGCTACAGAAGCCAGCATGTGAAACAATAAACCCCAACCCACAGCCCTGGGTTATGTAGCTTGCAGCTATGCCACTTTATGCTGTGATCTTATCTAGATGAGTCAGGTCAGTACTTGAAAGCCTACTGTGTAAAGAGCAGCCCTCTCTGTGTGTTACAGGAAGTGGTATAGGTGACTAAGTAAATTACGCTCTGGTGAAAATACAACTGATGTTAAAAACAACTGACCTAATGCAGGGTCAAAGCTAAACAGTTTGAACTGCCACACTTTTAAGACCTACTTTGCCTGGACAATAAGAAAAACTGTATGATTTATTTTCCTTTTTATTTCATTCATTTTTCAAAGATCAATGTATCTATTCATGAAAAAAAATACAATTAGACAAAAAAGTTAGCCTCACCCTACAGATTCTAGTGATAACACATATTGGCTGTGTCTACATGAGACACTAACTCCACAGTAGCTTGAGACTACTGCACAATAGCATTGCATAGCAGAAAGTGTGATGTGGCACTACTGAGCATTAGTCTCAGGCTACTGCACAGTCAGCATTACAAAAAAGCCATTCCTTGATACAACTGTGCAGTAACTTGGGGTTCTGCACAATCATTTACTACTTGTTTAAACAAACAGTAAAAACTCCACAGTCATCATCTGGTGTAGAAATGGCCACTGTATTCAAGCCATTGCCAACTAGCTGCTTCAAAAGCAGCTGTATTGAGAAAATATATGCTTCAGATTTCAGCCACCCATTAGGAAAACATTATCGGAGTTTCAAAAATTATACAATTGGTAAATGTTGGTTTCTAAAATAATATTTTCTAATACAAAGATTCCACATGTAATAGCTCTAATTTGGGACAGCACTGTGACAAATTAACTGGATAGAAGTTGGTGTCTGCCTAGGAAACAGTAATTGTGATCTTCTAACATTCAATATAAGCAAAAAGGGGATAGTCTCCAAAAGTAACATTTCCTCTTGGTGCTTTAAAAGGCCAATTTTTTTCACAGATGAAAAAACAATGAGCAAAGTTGATTGGGAGGAAAATTTTAGGAAGAAAGATATAGAAAATAGTTAAGGAAAGTTAAAAATAATGGGGAAAATCCATATCTGGAAGAGCTATGGAAAATAACAGGAGATTTTTTAAAGTCCATTACAAGCAAGAGAAATTAATGCATTTGGAGGTCCCATTACTAGACAGAGAGGGTTAAAGTGTTAAATTTATGCAAAAAACCGTAAGTGTTCAGTAAAATGTCTGTTCTGTATTTTATAAATTGAACGAGGCATCTACACAGATATTTAGGTGCCTATAGATGTTTACAAGGATGGTTCTTTGGTGTCTAACTCCCATTTGCTTTTCTAAATATCTAAGTCATATTTAAAAATAGGACTTAAGGCCCCCGGTCATTTGGAAGCTTTCTAAAATTTCACCCCAATACAATATGCCCTCGAGATCATGTCACTGGATAAGTCTTACTGTGGAAACTGCAGTTGATTGCAAGGGGCCAAATTCCTGGGCGCCTAGAGGCAAGGTGGAAAGCTGGGCCCCGTACCTTTGTTTTCCCCTTCTATTCATTTTCAGATGGGCTTTTACCTCTATGGTGTGGAAAATTTAAGAAAGACCAAAGCACTATAGTGAAGGCATTCCCTGAATCTCACAACAAACCCTGCTGCTAGTTTACTGCTGCTGTGAGTGGACAGAGTTTAAGCCAGACAGCCACTTGTGGGGCTTAGGGTGGGGGGAAGGTGAGGAAGGAGCCTCACAATGAGCCCCTCATCCTGGCTCATGGAGCTGGCATAACCCTCCTGACATGATGACAACTCCCCAGTTCTGGAAACATCAAGTCGTGGCAGAAAAGAATCACTGAGGTGGACATCACGAGGGAGAAAGAGTCAGTGTCTGGTATTTTAACACCAGGTAAAATGTCAAAGAGATGGGGGCCCCGGCCATACCTGCCATACCCCCAACACTTTCTTATCCTAATCTGGACTCAAGCAACATCAGACTTCTTCACAGTCTGGATCACGTTACTCATGTTGCTCACCCAAGCTCTCTATTCCTAACAATATTTCAGGGTTCATTTGTCAGGATATATTCTCTGAACAATTACTCTCTTCTTCAGCTGTTAAGACCCAAAGTCAATAGGATTCTCATGACATAATCTATATCCTGAACCAGCAAATGCCTCTTAGCATCCTCTGGAGACCATTTGTGTTCTGAGTCATCAATTAATTCAGACTTTACCCTCTTTTGTCAAAGAAGGTGCTCAAGATTCTTCTTTGGTACAGTTCATATATTGGGAGAAGGAGGACTCTTCTCGACTCAGCCAGGCATTGTATACCTTTCAGAATGTTCCCTAATTTAGTCTTTACTCCACCCCGCCTGCCTGTCTTCTGCAGACCTTAGCTGGCTTCAATTAGGCAACCTAATTAGGGTCCTGCTATATACCCACTCTCACCTTGTCCCCTTAGCCAACATACTTCTTTTCATTTCCTTTTCCTTCAGGGCAATGCACGTTCACCCTGAGCAGGAGCTAATTGCTCATCTCCCTTTTCCTTGCTTCTTATGATGGTGAGATTTGCAACTCACAATATAAACAGCTTGTTCACGTCTCCACGTTGGTCTTAGGTTAGTACTCTACATTTTCCCCTTTCCCCAAAGTAGTCCATCCTGTGGGAGGGAAGAGTCAACACTTCCCCAATCACCCTTTAGCTGAAGCGATCCCTTTCCTACCAGTCTAGAGCAACAATATGTTAGGGTAGCTTGTCATTTTATGCTTTAAAGCATAAAATCCTGCATCTGGGTTTGGGTAAGATCATTGTACTATATCTGTATATATAAACTGCTAAGAAAACATTTGTTGTATAAATAAAGTTAGACTTTGATTTTAGGCCACTGAATTGTCTGTGTTCATATTTCACCTTCCATTTAAGGGTTAACTGTGCTTTAACAATCCCTAAGTACGTCTAGTGGACTTTGGTGCTAACAAACCCAGCACCTCTGAAATATAAAATGGGAACTCCCAGAAAAAAAGATATAAATTCTGTCTTTTACCAGCCCCCTCTCTTTACAGTCTGCTCAGAGAAGAAAGTCATAGTAAGACAACTCTTCATGATTAGCAGATATGTTACTGCAATAGCTTTCACTTTCCTACCTAATGGAAAATAATACAACAGCTCCTAACAGCAGCCCAACATAAAAGAGTATGTAAATGTTTGTTACACAATGGAGCATTAACGTTTCATATCTCAACCCTTAACATAATCTAGGGACTGAAATTTGATATATAAATTTTGGGATAGAAGGAACATTTTCCTTTCTTAAAACTGAAATCAGTCTTGCCATTTACATATACCCTGAGACAAATAAAATAAACATTTCAACTTTGACTGTAAACGTTTTGGAATAGGGATATAATCTTTTATTTTTATATACAATACAAATCAGTTTTACAATTATGATAACGATTACCACTACCACAACACTGTCCTTCTAGTGTGAAATAAGCCAGCAACATACTGGAATGTATAAGCAGTTATACTGTAAGTAAGACAGAAAGACGGAAAGAATAATCCTTCCATTCTACTGATAGTCTCACTCTGGGTTACCTCACTTCAAGGAAGATGCTAACCAACTGTAGATAGCCAAAGGAGAACAACAAAAATAATCAGAGACTGAAAAAAAATGACCTCCAAGAAAATATTGAAAAATTGGGTTTCTTTAGTCTAATGGAGAGAAGACTAAGAGGAGATATGATAGCAGTCTTCAAATATATAAAAGGCTACAGCAGAAAAGGAAGGTTATAAACTTCTTTGCGACTACTGGGGATAATATGGGAAACAACAAGGCAAAAAGTAAAAGTAACAAAAATATTAGAAAACACTCCCAACTGCAGGTATAGTTTAGCACCTAAACAGATTATCTGCAGAGGATGAGGAAATGATTAGAAAAATATTTCTCAGGGAAGCAGAGTTGCCAACTGTCCATAAATTTACAAATGTTCTGGTGGGGGAGGCTAAAAACCCTATCTACGAAGTTCACAAAAAAAATCAACCTATTAAAACCTAAGACCCTGAGCTTGACTGAAGATCCATTATCAGAATGAGACTCGATAAAAGTATTGATGGACAGAGCAGTGCCACCTTATGTCTTATAGGGAGCATGACACCCTGAAGGGAGCTCTCCATTAGGACTTTGTGGCCTACAGGAGCCTCTGTAACACCCCTAATGCTATGTGCTATACTCTGTTCCACTGTCTGCTTGTAATGGCTGCTCACCTTGAAGGTAGGTAAGGCACTGTGGCGCCAGGCAGTCTGAGGCACCAGACAGTATACGGAGGGAGGCAGTCTGACCAGGATGGAACTGCAGGGCTGAGAGAAGGGGATACATAGCAGGTGGGGACCCAGGCTGGGATGGGGGAGTGGGGCCAGCGAAAGTAAGGTTGAGGGGTGGCTGAGGTTGGAGCAGCATGGTGTAGTAGGGTACAGTTGGTGGTATTAGGGTGGGGGCAAGTAGGGGACCACTGGAAGGAGGTAACATGGTGTAAAACCATTGCTGCAATCCAGTAAAACAAAGACTATTAATGGTTTGGGTTTCACTTAATGTTTAAAGGTTATGGTTTTCTCTAAGGTTGTAAGTTCAACCCTTCCTCCCCTGTAATACACCCTGTTTTAGTTGAATGTTGCTTGAAAGTGGAGAGGTTTGTTCACTTTAGAATACCCAGTTAAATATTGTTTTCCCAGGCGGGGAGGGGGTTGGATGGGAGCTCAAGCCAGATTTTAAAAAATTGGAATGAAACTTTTGAATTTGATCTCAGCCCTTGTTACTGTCATCCAGTGCCCAGTAGAAGGGTTACACTCACATTATGTAAAATATACATGAGTAAAAAAGCTTGGTTATCAGTAAAAGGTTTGCAGATTGTCATTAAAAATATTTTCTTTGGTTAACAACCCTGCAGGAACGGTCCAAGTGTAGTTAATCCTGCCTTAGGGAAGGAGGATTAACTAGATTAAGGCCATCCAACTGGCAGCCCATTGAACACATACGACCCATGAGGTGCCAGAATGTGGCCCATAGACTGCATGTGGTCTGTAAGTAATTAACATGCACCCCTACAGATGCCACTCTCCCTTACCCTGCTGGTGCAGCCCTCATGGTGGGGTGTAGTTGATCTGCATGTAACTGGTGCTGCCTAGGGCTAGGAGGCAGTATACTGTTGGCACCGTCCAGGGGCCAGGGGGCAGCATGGAGCATAGAGTTCCCAGAGGGCCTCCCCTCAGCTGTGCCAAAGTTGAACAGCCATAGATTAGATGACTTCTCAATGATCTTCTGTCCTTATTTTCTTTGACTTAATAATTCTGTAACATTTGCATTTCCTAGAAGACCCTGGTTTGGACCAGGCTAGGTGCCGCTCAAGTGATGCCTCTAGTAGCTCTTTCACCTCACTATTTTAAGTGTAGGGTTTATTCTCTGATGCCAAATGTTAGCTTGTCCCATCATGTGGCAAAATTAAACTGCTTGTGTTCTTTAAAATACATAGGCACACATATGAAAGCAAATTACTTCCTGTCTGCCATGGGAAGCTCATGAAATTGGAATGATTCCCATGCCTGGGATTCTTTGTCCTGTTTGATTGAAAAAGAATTGGTATCAGCTATACAATATGTTTAAAGCAAAAAAACCATTCCCAGATAAATGTGAATGACAATTGGGAGTATGACCTCATAAAATATTATTTTAGGGATACCTTAGATGGCTTTCTTTCTACTCCTTTGCTGTATTCAACATTTTATATGAAACCTGTCAAGAAGAGCCATATGGTACTTTCTTAAAGTCCTGTGATTGTGGCTCAAGAGCCTGTTAACCCCTAGATTAGGAACACACAGTGCAAACCTGGCCAGTGAAAAGCCTGCTGTATCTTAAAAGGTACTTGTTAGTTATGGGAACTGTTTTCTGTGATCATTTGCATGCAAAAATATAAAATAATCTTCTGTTATTTTAGAGCAAAGCCAAGGATTAAATCTGAGAGTGAATAGAAAGATTAAGAGTATGGCTGTGGACATACCATTATTATTTAAAAAAATATTAAGGATTTTTTTTCCCTTGTGATTTGAAACTCAGAGCTGTGAAAGGCCATCTTGGTCTCTGAATAACCAAAACAATATTCTGTTTTGATGTCAGTCCAGACAGCAGTTTTACCTTTCTTATATTTTTTGCTATGGGGTGTACATATTTGTATCACATCTAGAGTTCTTAGTCTGACAGACCTAAATTAATTTAACTTTTCAGCACCCTTGTGAGATTAAGTATCATTACCTTCATTTTAGAAATGAGGAATCCAAGATACAGCTACTTATATGATTTGAACAAGGTCATAAAAATTGTTTGTAATAGCATGAAATCAAGCCCAGATCTCTTTCCTGCCAGGTTAAGCCTCATAACATGTAATTGATATCAGGTTTTAACATTCTGATTTCAAATCTGCATAACATTCTGACTGGATCTCGCATAAATTTATGGAAGAAAAAATCAAGGTTATAAGAGGGAATAAAGAAATTAGATTTACTTGCTCTCTTTTTGCATACATTGAAAAAATGATTATTATATCAATCAAAACCTTATAAAAAGCCCAAGATTGATTTCAGATCAATCAACATCAACTTATTATCATTTTAATTTCCTTTTTTTTCTAGCAGCTGTGGTTGGCAAGAGCCTCTCTGACAATTATTGGAGATCAGGGATGAGCTAACCTTCCTGGATCATAAAATAATAGCTGAGCAAGCTCAGATAGTTTGAAAATTCTAAAAATCTAACTTCTAAAAATCAAATGCAAATGTGGTCAGGACAGATATCTGACCTAATTTGTCCTCACTATTTCTCAGAAAATCCCTTTTCTCTGCCCCTTGAGTAACAGGGAGCGGCTGCTAAGGACCGCACCCCAGTGGTAAGGATGTAGAAGGAGGCCTCTGGGGACCCCGCACTGGTGGTGCCACCTACCCTGGACTCCTCTGAGGCCTCCACACAGATGGGGCCCATGGTGGGGCCAGTGGCCCCCTGCCCTCTTGTCTGTGGGGGCTGCCTGGCAGGGACCCAGCCACCATAGGTGGGGGAGGGGTCTGGAGGCTCCCTTGCCTGTCCTTCTTGTGTCCAACTTCAGGCCCTGGAGGAGCAGGTGAGGGAACTTCAGGCTGAGGTGAGCAGGCTACGGGGGATCAGGGCTGTGGAGGATGAAACTGACATGTATTTTCATTCTCTGCAGGATCAGTCTTCCAGCAGACAGACCTCCCGACAAGGATGCACAGCAGAGGAATGGCAGAAGGTGACCACCAGAACCAGGGCTGCTTGGGCTAACATGGTGGTGGCTCCCCAGGTACAACTGAGGAACAGATTCAAGGCCTTGACAGCCTTGGAGAAGGTCAAAATGATGCCTCCAGAGGGATGGTGCCACTCTACACATGGCACAGTCTGAGCAAGGACGGAACACCACAAGGAAGAAACACTGAGTCCTCATCATCAGAGACTCCAACCTGAGAGGAACAGAGGGTTCCATCTGCTGACCTGACCCCATGGCATGTGAGGTCTGCTGCCTGCCTGGGGCTTGGATTCAGGATGTTACAGGCATGATTCCAGACCTCATTCAACCCTCGGACCAGTATCCCATGGTCCTAATCCATGTGGGAACAAATGACACAGCAGAGAGCAGTCCAGACCACATCATGAAGGACTATGAGGCCCTGGGGGCCAAGCTCAAGGAGACAGGGGTGCAGGTGGTATTCTCCTGGTAAGTAGATGAGGACGGCGCCATGAAGCCTGCATCAGAGTGGTCAACCGGCAGCTTCAGAGTTGGTGCTACCAGGCAGGCCTCAAGTTCCATGACAATGACCTGCATTGTCATGCAGGGGGCATGTGCAGGTGGGATGGGCTTCACCTCTCCCCTAAAGGCAAATGTGTCTTCTCTTCCCGGCTGGCTGCTCTCATATGGCGTGCTCTAAACTAGCTTCACTGGGGCATGGGGCCACAGGGGGACACAAGAACATTTCCCAGCCAAGACAGGTGACAAGCACGAGAAGTACCCAGGTAAGTGACAGGGGCCTGGATAGTCCTGGGATCAGGGGGGAGGTGCATGCACCCATAGGAGGCCTTAAATGCCTCTGCACTAATGCTCGTAGTATGGGGAAAAAGCAGAAGGAACTTGCCATCCTGCTGACTAACACAAACCTGGACATAGGGAGGCTCACTAAAACCTGGTGGGATTCAACCCATGATTTGGCAGTAAACATCAAGGGCTACAGACTGTTTAGGCAGGATGAAATGTGGAGGAAAGGTGGTGGTGTGTGCTCTATGTTAAAGAGCAATACATGGCCTCAACAAACAGCACGGGGTCAGAGGAGGAGCAGACTAAAGTAGTCTGGATTAGAATACAAGGGGGTTGGGGGAAAGGGACTTCATGGTGGGTGTCTATTATTGACCACTGAACCAGGGGGAAGAGCTGGACTGGGAATTCTCAGGTCAGCTTGTGAAGGCAGTTAGGTCAAGGGATGTGGTCAGCATGGGTGACCTAAACTACCTGGACATCTGCTGGGAGGAGCAGTCAGCCAGGTCTGACCACTCATGTAGGTTCCTAGCTGAGATCCAGAACCTCCACCTAATCCAGGAGGTACACAGCCCCACCAGGATAAATGCCTTGTCGGACCTGGTCCTGGCCACAGGCAATGACCTGGTGAGGGAGCTGCAGGTTCTTGACCACCTGTGCATTAGCAGTCATCACCTACTGGAATTCACCATCCAGCACAGGGTGTCAATGGCCTGCGGCAAGACAGCAGCCCTTGACTTCAGGAGGGCTGATTTCAATGAGTTCAGGAGATTAGTAGCGGAGGCACTGAGATCCCAGAGGGTAGGGGAGTTGGAAGTCCAAGACAAGTGGTCGTTCCTTAAGGAGACGATCCCCCGAGCCCAAAGGTTGACAGTCCCAACGCAAGTCAAAGGGGGCAAGAGTGCTCAGAAGCCCCCCTGGCTCACAGAAGGCATTCAGGAATGCCTGAAAGCTAAAAAGGAAGAGTACACCCAATTGAAGGGAGGGGCCATCACTAAGGCAGATTATATCTCCATTGCTCAAGACTGTAGGGGGGATGTTAGGAAGGCTAAGGCAGAGACAGAACTAGGACTAGTGAACAGGATCAAAGATAACAAGAAGTCCTTTTTTAAATATATAGGGAGTAAAAAGAAAGCACCAGGTAAGGTGGGGCCCCTGAAGGACACGCTTGGCAATCTGGTGGTTGCACCAGATGATAAAGCTGACCTCTTTAACAAATTCTTTGCCTCTACTTTTCTGAGCAGGGACTGAGACATCCCACCATTGGGATTCTGGACTGATTCAGGAGAGGCACAGCTAGCCCTAGGATCAGATAGGACCTAGTTAGGGAATTTCTGGTGGGGCTGTATGCGTTCAAATCAGCAGGTCCAGATGATCCACCCCAGAGTGCTGAGGGAATTGGCAGAGGTCATTGTGGAACCCCTGGCATGGCTTTACAAGCACTCATGGTACTTTGGCCAGGTGCCAGAGGACTGGAAAAGGGCCAATGCGGTCCCCATTTTGAAAAAGAGGAGGAAGGAGGACCCAGGAAACTATAGGCCTGTTAGTCTTACCTCGGTCCTGGGGAAGCTGTTTGAGAAAATTATCCAGGAGCACATCTACCAGGGACAGCAGGGGAGATTATGCTTACAGGCAACCAACATGGGTTCATTAGGAGCTGGTCCTGTCAGACCAACGTGGTTGGTTGTATGACCAAGTCACAAAAATCTTTGATGCAGGTGTTGTGGTGGATGTAGTCTCTCTGGACTTTAGGAAGGCATTTAACATTGTCTCTCACCCCATTCTCATTAAAAAAATTAGGCAACTGTGGCACTGATGCCTACACAGTCAGATGGGTCGCAAATTGGCTGGAGGGCTGCACCCAGAGAGTGGTGGTGGACGGGTCATTTTCTACCTGGAGGAACATGGGCAGTGGGGTCCCCCAAGGCTTGGTCTTCAGGCCTGCACTGTTCAACATCTTCATCAGTGACTTGGATGAGAAGATGAAAAGCACCTTGTTCAAATTAGTGGATGACACTAACATGTGGGGAGAGGTGGGCACACTAGAAGGGAGGGACAGGCTACAACTACATCTGGACAGGTTACAGGGGTGGGCGGATGAGAATAGGATGGGATTCAATACTGACAAGTACAAGGTACTGCTCCTAGGGACAAGGAACCAGTAGCATACCTATAGGCTGGGGAACTCCCTTCTCACCAGCACAGAGGCAGAAAAGGATCTTGGAGTCATTATCGATTCTAAAATGAACATGGGCCACCAATGTAAAGACACAGTCAGCAAGGCTAACCATACCTTGTTATGCATCCACAGACACATCACAATTTCTGGGTGCTACACTTCAGAAGGGATGTAGACAGCATTGAGAGGGTCCAAAGGAGGGCCACTGGCATGACTAGGGGCAGTAGGACAGGCCTTACGAGGAGAGGCTGTAGGACCTGAACCTGTTCAGCCTTCACAAGAGAAGGCTGAGAGGGGATCTGGTGGCCATCTATAAACTTACCGGGGGGACCAGTGGGCAACAGGAGAGTCCCCATTCCCCCGAGCACTATGAGGAATAACTAGGAATAACGGCCAGAAGTTGACTGAGAGTAGGTTCAGGCTAGACATCAGGAAGCACTAACTCACAGTCAGGGTGGCCAGGATCTGGAACCAACTTCCAAGGGAAGTGGTGCTCACTCCTACTCTGGGGGGTCTTTAAAAGGAGGCTAGATAGTCACCTAGCTGGGGTCATTTGACCCCAGCATTCCTTCCTGCCCATGGCAGGGGGTCAGACCTGATGATCTGCTCAGGTCCCTTTCAACCCTACTGACTATGAAACTATGAAAGTTTGTACACTATACTGAGAATGTGACTACATTTAGAGCTTGGGAGACAGAAGATCATGAATGACACATGTCCCCAGAGGTTGCGGGGGCATAGTGACCACCCACAAGTGGCAGCAGTGGTGGTGGCAGCAACAGGGGCATGGCAGCAGCAAGCGAGGAGCTCCCACAGGCAGCCACAGCAGTGTCAGCAGCAAGTGGGGAGTGAAGACTATTGACCAGTAGTGATCAGCAACCATCCGCAGACAGCACCCACAGTGTCAGCAATGGGGGCGGGTGGCAAGCTGCAACTGCCTGCAGGTCCCACCAAAAGCATCGGTAGCACTTCTCTCAGGGGGTGCACATGCACCCATGTGCATCCCCTACATGTGACTAATGCAGCAGATGAAGAACCAATTCACTAAAATTCAACATGAGGAAGGAGGACTTTTCCTGTATAAGGAGCACTTTTCCAGATCAGAATCTACCCCTGGGCTGCCAATGTTGGGCTCTGACCTGCACAGCTCCAACACCATACCTAGACTCCTGGCAGCCCCAGGTGCACTTTTAGTATCAGGCCCTCCTACGCCAGAGATAATGATAATAATAATAATAAAAATTAACAGGGCTTGGGGATTGTTGTGCGGGGGCGGGGTGCAATGTGTTTGTGCTTGCCATAGGCGGTGGAAAGCCAGGGCTAATGGGGCTTACCCACCCCAAACTTTTTGCAGAGGCCAGCTACAGCAGCAGAACCACAGTGTCACCATCCCACAGCACCCCCACCACTTTGTGCCTGCCACACATGGAATACATGCTCAGGTAAAGAATCATTTTTCATGGAATATTCATGGAACTACCAGGATCCATTTGCTAAGATCAACAGTAGTTCTGTGAATATTCTGTGAAAAATGATACTTTATCTGCACACATGCCACAAATTTTCTAAAGAAATCTGCAATTTTCTCAGAGCCCTATTCCCTACTCATGTTCTCTGAGCCAGAGGTAGACACAATCATAGCACAACAAGGTAGAGAGATGTTCCTTCCATATGAATGTTTCTTCCATGGGAAGGCACAACAAGGAAGCAAAACCATATCTCTTCCCTCACCATATGGGTAAACACATTGTGGAGAACAGTTCCCATAACACCATGGAGGATGTGGGAGCGGGGAAATCCTGAATCCTTCTCAAAGCTTGCATTGTGGTATACCTGCTCTTTGCCCTTACACCACCTGTGAGCTGCAAGAAAATGTTTTAATACAATGTTTGGCTTAATGTAATCATTTCAATTACTGCATTACAGGGTAGCCAACTTTAATTAATCCTGAAAATATGGATAGTTTCATAGTTAGTAGGGTCGGAAGGGACCTGAGTAGATCATCAAGTCTGACCCCTGCCATGGAAGGAAAGAGTACTGCAGTCAAATGACCCCAGAAAGGTAATTGTCAAGCCTTGTCTTGAAGACCCCCATGGTAGGAGCCAGCACCACTTTGCTTGGAAGTTGGTTCCAGATCCTAGCTGCCCTGACAGTGAAGTAGTGCCTCCTGATGTCTAGTCTGAATCTGTCCTCTGCCAGCTTGTGACCATTATTTCTAGTCACTCCTGGTAGTGCTTGGGGGAACAGGGACTCCCCCAATGCCTGCTGGTCCCCTCTGACTGGTTTGTAACAGGCCACTAGAACCCCCTCAGCCTTCTCTTCTTGAGGCTGAACAGGTTCAGGTCCCGTAG
>NW_017728918.1:35892572-35915949 GCF_001723895.1 Crocodylus porosus
TGTAGAAGGCCACCAGGTTGGTCTGACAAGACCTGCCTCTAATGAACCTGTATTGGTTGCCCCTAAGCATAATTTACCTTGCTGTCCCCTTGTAGACATGTGCCAGAATAATTGTCTCAAAAAGCTTACCCAGGATCGAGGTAAGACTAACTGGCCTATAGTTCCCCGAGTCCTCCTTCCTCCCTTTTTTGAAGATGGGAACCACATGGGCCCTCTTCCACTACACCACTCCACACCAGGGCACCCCGAGTGCTCATAAAGCCATGCCAGGGGTCCCACAATGACCTCAGCGAATTCCCTCAGCCCTCTGGGGTGGAGATTGTCTGGACCAGCTGATTTAAATACATCCAGTCCCTCCAGAAGTTCCATGACTAGATCCTCCCTGACCCATGGCTTAGGTGTGCCTCCCCTTGGGCCTGAGGGCGGCCCGGTAGTGGGGCTGATCTAGTCCCTGCTCAGAACACTGGAGGCAAAGAAGTCATTAAATGGGTTAGCTTTGTCATCTGGTGTGATGACCAAATTTCCTAGGGTGTCTTGCAGGAGCCCCATGTTACCCAGTAGCTCCCTTTTGCCCGCTATGTATTTAAAAAAGGACTTCTTGTTGTCCTTGATCCAGGAAGCTAGTCCCAGATTCATCTCCACCTTGGCCTTCCTGACTGCCCCCCGTGCATCACCGAGCAACCGCAGTATAATCGTCCCTGGTGATGCCCCCTCCCTTCCATTGGGTGTATGCCTCCCTTTTAGCTAAAAGACATTCCCAGATGCTTTTGGTGAGCCATGGGGGCTTTTGCACCCTCCTGCTCCCTTTAATCCATGTTGGGATTACCTCTCTTGGGCTTGGAGGATTATCTCCTTAAGTAGCAACCACTCTTCTTGGACTCCTGGCTCCCCTCCCCTCTGGGACCTCAGTGCTTCCCCAACTGTTCTCCTTAGCTCATTGAGGTTTACCCTTCTGAAATCCAGGGCTGTTGCCTTGCTGCAGGCCTTTGCCACCTTGCGCTGTATGGTGAATTCCAGCAGGTGATGATCTCTTTCCCCTTGACTGTCTTGTATTCTAACCCAGAGCACTTCTGTGTGCCCCTCCTCTGACTCTGCTACCTGGTGAGGATGTGTATCCCTCCTTAATGTAGAGCACCACACCCCCATCTTTCCTCCCTGTCCTGTCCCTCTCGTACAGCCTATAGCCCTTGATATTCACTGCCCAGTCATGCATTGGGTCCCACCAAGTTTCAGTGAGCCCCACTATGTCTGGGTTGGTGTCAGCTAGCAGGAAGGTAAGTTCCTCCTGCTTGTTTCCCATACTACAAGCATTTGTGTAGAGGCATTTGAGGCCTCCTATGGATGTTTGCACTGGCCCCCTAATCACAGCATTGCCCTGGCCCCTGTTACTTACCTGTGTATATGTTCCGCTTGTCAGTCTAGGCTGGGCTGTACTAGTGAGTGCTGCTTGGTTTAGTGGTCCAAGGCTTCCTCCTCCCTCGTCTTCTCCTTCCCCCAACGAGCCTAGTTTAAAGCCCATTGGAGGAGATCCGCCAACCTAGAAGAGAACACACGCTTACTTTTAGGGGAAAGGTGGAGTCCATCCCACCTAAGCATGTCTGTCATCATGTGTTGCCTCCTTTCTGGTTGCCTCCTCTCTTCCTTCTCCTCCACTGTTGCCAAAGCCTTGTACCTGTTCTCCAGCCAGATTGAAGGAACTGGTACTGCTGTGTTACGAGCAGCCCTGGTTCTGGAGGTGACCGTCTGCCACTCTGCAGTGGAGGGCACTTCCTGAGGTGCTTCTTCCTTGGGTGTGTGGCCCTGAAGGGAAAGGAAATAGCTGTCAATTTCTTCCTCCACCTCCCTGATTTCCCTCAGCCTGCTAACCTCCTCCTGGAGCTCCCTCACTTGAGCCTCCAGAGCCCTAAGGCAGGCACCTGCAGGACAGGTGTGGGGGTCCCCAATCCCTGCCCCCCCAGGCCTTGCTGGGCAATCCCCACAGGCCAGGGGGTGGGGAGATGCCAGCTCCCCCATGGGGTCTGTCTAGGTCAAAGCCTCAGTCAAGCCTTGGGTAGGCTGTGCCCCCTGGGCAAGGGCCCTAGCACCACTCCACATCAACACCATCATAGGAGTTGCTGTTTATTTATAGCTTAATGCAGTGCCTTCGCCCTGCCCTAGCAGGAGTCTCCCTCCTGGCCCTTCCTGCTCACCTGCCGGTGCGAACACTGATGCAAATGCCAGTACACTTTTACAGAGCGCACCTGTCTGCACGCTCTGTTTGTGCGGCGTGGCTTGGGAGCACGGCTCCCTACCAGCTCAGGTAAGAAGGATCCAGGGAGCTTCCCCTCCAGATCTGGCTCAGCTGTGTCCACTCCCTCTGCCCACTTACCTTAGGGGGATCAGCTGATGCTGCTCCCATTGCTGGCTCCACTGATGCTGCATCTGCCTCCGCCTCAGGTCACGTAAGGGGGCACATGTGCGTGTGGGACACACATGTGCCTGGATCCCTCCTCTCCTCCCTGCTTCTGGTTCCCGAGTGCCGGGGGCTACATCAAACCACAGCTTTTAAAGGACGCAGTTTGAATTTCCCACTGCTACCCCAACAGCCAATCAAGCACTCTGATCTTTCCAGAAGTGCCTGCCGCCCCCTACGCTCCCCCGCCGGGGGGATCCGGTGCCTCCGGAGCCTGATCCCCGAGGTTTAACCCTGGGTTGCTCCCTAGATTGGGGGGACAGTCCCCCCCAGCCCAGCCCCCTGATTGCATGCTCCGTTCGTGCGGCGCGGCTCAGGAGAGTGGCTCCCTACCAGCTCTCCTCCCTGCTCCTGGCTACCCATAAACTTGCTCAAAATGAAATTATTCGCAAAGTTTTAGAGTCTCTGTATATTAAATAAGAATTATTTAACTATTTGCTGAACAAATAATGTGAAATTGCACCAAATATTGGACTAATATATTTAGGCAGATTTAAGGAGCCAAATATTTCACCTTGACTTAACACTTAACTCTTAAATATGTAGTTAGGCACCTACTCATTCTCAAATTTGAATTATGATGCCTAAAAACCTGATATTTGGGTATTTAATGTAGTTTGCCATGTTTTAAAATTACCCTACCAAAAGCACTCTTGTCAACAGTAACAGAAGCAGAAGCTTAGACCTTGAAAGTCAGCTTCCTACCAGACACAAAGCTAAATAATTACATTTTGTTTTGTTTTCATATGTTTGCCTATCCTGGAACAGAAGTAATTAAGCATCATGCAAAGCAATCCCTTCTTTCAGTAATCTGAACACCAATGCCATGTTTCGAGAGAAAATGGAGTGTTGGTGTAGCCAAGACAATCCAGGGAATATGTAAGAAGCGAGATTTTCGTGGTATCTTTTACTGGGCTAACTGTATAGTTGGGAGAGCTGTTAGACAAGTTTGAGGGCACAAAGTACCCTTCTTTAGCTCCCAGCGAGCCACTCTGCCTCAGAATTTGATTCAAACTAGAGACCAAGACAGAGAGCTTCTTGGCCAGCAACTTCCCCACAGAACTTTGTATTAATAAAATTAACAGTACTAACCAGCACACATTCACAAGGCTAAATATTTATTTGCCTACCTGTTGATAAAAAAAAATTGGAAGCGATGTGCAGTGGTGACATAGGGTATATGCCAAAGTTTAAAAATCCATGCCTAGGGTGACAACATGTCCCATTTTAGCTGGGACAGCCCCAGATTCAGAGGCTGGTCCTGGCCAGCTGGTGGGAATTATAATGGAAATACAGGGGTACAGTCTAGCCAGGAGTAAAAGCAACATGAAGTCCCACCCCCACCAAGTTGTGGGAGTGGAGGGGGTGGGGAAAGGGCAGTGTCCCGGATTTCTCTGATGATGTCCTGGACTTCAGGGCCTTCCATATGGTCAGCCTACCCATGCCAGGCCAGTGTGCCATGTGCAACATGAGCCCTGCACTGTGGTCAGTGCATGCTGCATACAGTGTGGGGCTACACTGGGCACGTATGTTTCATGTGGCACAGGGGGTGGATGCACTGCATGCATTGCATCTGAGCCCTGCTGGACTGACCATACGTGCTGGCTCCAGTGCATGGGATTGGTCTGTGGGTCCAATCCAGCCTGCAGAACAGCTCTGCCCTGCCTCATCTAGCCCGTGAGGCCAGATGAGTTTGACATCCCTGCTATTAAATAATGTAACACAAACATCTGAGAGGATCTAAATGCAAAGGTATATCACCAGGGCAGGATGTGTATCTTCCTGTACATTTAACCCCCACTGCAAGCCAAGTATGGTCTACCACGCAGCTGGAACTTGGGTCACCCACATTCTAGACCCTGTGCTGTCACTAAGATAGGCTTCCTGGGTCATATAGGACAAGACATATCACCTCTCTGTGCCTCAGCTTCTCCATCCTGAAAATTGAACTAATGGTAACTGACCTCTTTTATACAGTATTTTAGAACCACTGATCTAAACAACTAAGTGCTTTCATTATCCTTAGTTGGTGTAAAATGCAGCACAACTCCCCTGATGTCTGTGGAACTATGCTGATTAACATCCTGGTCTAAATAAAAAGCAGCTAAGAAATAAATTTTGAATCTTTACTAAAATCCTATTCTATTACTTTTTGTGGCATCATTTTTAAGAAGTCACTTCCTAGTTTCTATAGCTTGCTAAGCACATTTAAGGAATGAAATGCATGCCATTTTCTATGTTGCTTTATGCCCAGTCACTCCAGTTTTATAATTTAAACTTCAAATATTTGGCATGAAAGCAACCAAGTTACAGGAAAGCTTTTCATGTTTACTGTATTTTTTCTTTAATATATACCATTTAGAAAGAATCAGATGGCAGCATGTACAACGTCTGTTTCTTTATAAATTACACCATCTGTCATGAAATGCTTGTCAGGTTTAGTAGTAATTTTCAAGATTGTGCTATTGCAATGCAGTACTGCATGATTCGGTGCTGACTAACTTGAACATAGCACAGCCAGAGGACATATACCTCATTCCTGATTTGCATATTTAGTCATTTTACTGGAAGGATGATATTGTTCAAAAAGTTCCTGCAAAGACTAATGAGATGGTTAGATTAAGTATGGTAAAACAGGATTGAAAAAAAAATGTAACTACTTATGTTCCCCTCTTCTTTAAACCAGAATTTGGTATTCTGTACTCCCTAAAATGTTTGTGTCGCAGGGCAGTAAGGTGCCTTTTCCTTTAAGGGCAGACACTGCCCAGAGAGAGGTCCCTAGCAGTCAGGAAGAAACTTCACAGGTGCAGGTTACTGTGGCAGCAGGCTAATGAGGGAATTAGCCTGCACCTACACCCAGTCAGCTGACCAGAAGCAGGCAGGGTCCTCGGTGCATATAAACCCCAGGGCTGGGACTAGAGGGTTAGTTCTCTGGCAGCAGCTAGGAGGGAAGGAGCTCTCATAAAGGAAAATAACTGGGGATGTTTGACTGCCTGTCCTGCTTTTGGTAGGATTAAGGGGCTATAGGAGTTCATAGGTAGTGGTGGCGGGGGGAGGCCCAGTAAACTGAGAGAACAGCTTGTCTTCTAAAAGGGATTAGAGTGTGGACCCCATGTTATGGTTATGTTGTAGCCCAATGGCTTGTGTGTTCTGTTGTTATTTAAACTGGTTGACTGGGATGAAGCTGTTGGGGAGGAGGAGGCCTCATGAGACCCCAGTGCCAGAGACGGTGCAGTGACGGTGAGTTAGTCCAGCCTCAGTAACTGCACCCTCTGGTGCTGGGGCCTGCTAAGCTGAGGCTTCAACACAGGAAGTCAGTGTGACAGGGGTGGATGTATTGTGACAGTTGGCAAACAGAATGATATTTGTTTTATGATATTTTGACACTAGACAACAACATTGAGCTCTGATATTATCATGCCGGACATAGGTGGCAGAAGACTGGAGCTAATGGGACTTAGCCCCACCCCCCAATGCAGGCAGCCCAGTTATGGGCTTGGGGCAGCTGCAGCAAGGGGGAGGGGTGCACACACAGATGAGTAGTGGGAGCCTGCAGGCAGTCAGGAACTTGGCCTGACCCAATCCATCCC
The DNA here is from genome assembly GCF_001723895.1 of Crocodylus porosus. Taxonomy (NCBI): domain Eukaryota; kingdom Metazoa; phylum Chordata; order Crocodylia; family Crocodylidae; genus Crocodylus; species Crocodylus porosus. The sequence continues at coordinate 35,898,615 of NW_017728918.1, forward strand.
GTGCTCTGCAGGTAAACATGTGGATGGGAAGGGATGTGGGGGAGGGGTGGAAAGGGGTGTGGAGAGGCAGATCGAGGCCCCTGTGGGGGGGACTGAATAGGGCCCCAGGGTGGGTTGTGGGATGCTCTGAGCCCAGGCGGCTTATCCAGAGGCATGGGCCAGGGGGCAGTTTCCGCTGCTGCACACACTCCCAGGGCAAGTACAGAGAGTACATGTCCCCCAGATTGGTGTGTGGAGCAGAGATGGCTGCCACTGTGCTGGGCTCTGTCCCCACTGCCAGTGTCCCAGCAGCTGCACAACACCATGTGCTTCCCACAGCCAGGCAGGCAACACAGCCACATGCTCAGCACCCCCAAAACATATTTTCTTTCTCTGCCTATGATGCTGGATCATGCTGGAACGCTGTCACAATGCTTAGTTACAGAGGTGGTAAACTGTGTTAATCTGAAGTCAGATGCTAGTATCTGATGAAGTAGAAGAGCCGGCATGCCCAAGCAGACTCAGTTAATTGAATCTGCTCCACGTGTGAGCTGATACGCCTGGAGCTGTATCACATGCATTTGTATAAATGGTGAAATGCGCATCAGCACTGAGAAAATGGTGGTGGTGCACTTTTGAACTAAAACACCTTTGTGTGCGCTTTTGACACAAAGGTGTTTTAGTTCAAAAGTGCACCACCACCATTTTCTCAGCACCAATGTGCATTTTGCTGTTTATACAAATGCACATGCTGCAGTGCCAGGTGCTTTTAAAAGAGCCCAGCACTGCAGCACAAGCATGTATACGAATGCCCTACAGTGCCACCAAGCCTCACTTTCCCAAAGCATATTTATGGTGTCTCATAATGATTTTGTAATATGTGAATCTGCTCAACATAACAAAGTACTTAAAGATGGTAACCTTAACATATATATGCATATTTTGCGCATCAAAAGGAGGAAAGAGTAAGGACTGCAAAACCAGAATTAATTATGAGCCAGACCAAAAATCAATAGACAGGTTTCAAAATTCCACTCCATTCCTTATGCATTTTTACAGGTGATTTAATTAAGCACCAACCAAGCTCCTACAGTTCTTCTACCAGCCCACACAATTCTCATTAATCATGAAGGTCTGATAAGTGGGCTATCTCTGTGGCTGCTCCACAGGGATGCTCGTGGGAATGTGATACCTAACTACTGTTCTGACCTTGATTTCAAAGATATTTGGACAAAAGCTAAAAGAGATGTTACTGTTTCTATGATATTTTTCTTCCAGGCAACATTTCTTGTCTGAAACCGCATACATTTCTTTGCTGATTATTTGTTTGTATATTATCAAAATTGGCCAGATGCTCTTTCTTTGATAAGAAAGCACTAGAGTCCCTCTGATTTTTCCAGAAAAAAACAAAACTAAATCCATATAAAAAACCCACCCTAGAAACCATCTTTATATGTGCTTTGGGGCTGGGGGGGCACTTTAATTGGAGTGGCTCAGTGAACTGTTTTAATTAAAACACCAAGTGTCACATGTATTCAGTGCCCTAATCACCATTTTGAAGCATGGGGATGCTGAATATATGTGATGTGAAATGCAAGCAATTAATCAAGTCTGCTCCAACACGTGCTAATTAGCACGTGTTGGAGCAGATGTCCAGCACGTGTATAGGTGTCCAATCTAATACAAACTCTACTTTAAGACCGTCTTTCTGACTGAGCCTACTGTTCATCTCAGCTTTTTGGAATCAAACAGAATAGATCCTGGATGTTTGTGGTTCTCTTGAATTCACTGCCCTGAGACAAATCTGTCCTTCTGTTTGCAGCCTCGGCTGGATGCTGCCAATTTGCCCCCCGCCCCACCTACGTCATGAAGCCCAGTATAATGCCTTCGGGTGTAGATAAGAAAGATCATGTTCTCAACTTTTGTTCTATAGATCTGTCATGGAGAGGAACTGATTTATAACTAAAATGTTTGTGTTGGAGCTGCATCTATTGAGTTGTATGACCTTGGACAAGCCACACTTAGATTTTCAAATTTAGACAAAGGTCATTGCAGTATTTTAATACATTTATACGTGGGCATAAAGATATTTTTGAACCTCGTGAATGCAGTTTAACAGTAAAGTCTCTATATCCTGGAAACACTGCAGTCCTACAACACTGGATAATTCATGTACTTTGCAGCAGACCTGCTCATAGGATTGTAGTCTAAATATTAAGAGGGTGCCAAGCAAGTGCAAATATGCAACAGAGACAGATTCTTTGCTCCAGCTGATGGGTATGCTGGAAGCTAACAGGTGCTTAGCTAGAAGTCATTGAAATCACTGAACTCTAAAATAGCACACTACAACACAATGGAATTTACTTTCACAAATACTTACTATTTCTTTATTTTACTTATTTGGATTTAAATGGATAAACCTTAAAAAAAAACCTAGCAAGAAACTGAAGTACCCTTTCTATTACAGAACCAACAACAGCACTCAGTTCAGTTTACAACACTGGAAATCATTGGGCAGAAAAGCATGTTAGAAACCAAATGAAATTTCTTTTTCAAGTACCCAAAAGACACTACTCCCAGTTCATCTTTCAAAAAATGGATTGGTTATATGCCACAGAGGTGTCTTGAATTCTGGCTCTGACTCTGCTCCCAATGCTGTTTTAGCATTTTGTGTTGACTAGTTATTGGCTAAAATGGATAAACGGCTCAGGGAGCTTGAAACAGAAACCAAAGCCCAGGCTTTATCACATCCAGGGCAGTGCCAGTTTCACTGGACCAGAGTCATATTCCCTCCCTCTTCTTTTCTCTCCTTCTGGCCCCACATATCCTTTTTCTATGGCTGTTGCATAGGCCAAATTCAGCAGGAAAGATGAAGGGTGCTCTTAGCTGTGTCTAAACCTGGCTAAGTGGTTAAGATACTTTGCTGTGCAGTAAATTTAGGTCCCCTCAAGGCTGAGGATCTAGAACTTGGGTCTTCTACTCCATAGGCATATGCCCTAACAACTTGGCTATTAGGTAAGGATTTCCTGAACTTGAGGAGGCAGCAAGCTGATTTCAAGGGCAGACCCCAGGGTCACAGTACAGTTGCTTGTGCAGCCCCTGCCCCCTGCCATCCACCCCCACCATTCCTCCTCCCCTGTGCCCCCTGCCCTCTGCCATCCCTCCTCTCTCATCCCCCACACCTTCTCCAAGACTGCAAGGCTTCCCATGCTTTTCTCTGCTTGCAGATAAGTTGTTTTATTGGGTGGGGGTTGCAGTGAGCCCACTGTCTTTCATGGTGCCTGCCATTTGTCGTGGAGCCCACCTGAATTCACAATTTCCATGAAAATCATGCAATTGCAATACCTCTTAATAGGTTAAAAGTAGAGTGGGTCCTTTCTTGCCCAATTTATCAGCACAGGGTAGAACGGGATGAAAATCAGGGTAAGTAGCACTTAGTTCCACCTACTGGTCAGGGATGTGGAATATGATCTGGACCTTGGGTATTTGCATGGCACACAGATGCTCAACAGATAATGTATTTGTTCACCTTCAAAGTACCTAGGTGAACTACCTCTACTGTAGAACACTGCTGTCTACAGTACGGGAATTTCATACATAAAAGTGAGAGCAGAGGCAAGATTCAACACATGGCCCAGAGCACTATTTTGCAAGTTAAAACTTGATAGATGTAAACTCTGTAAGTCAGTCATAACTGTAATCTGAATGATCCCTCCATTACTAAACAAATGGGTTCACATGGCAGCAGTAGTGCTTAAAATTAACTTACACATGAGTGAAAAGAAAAATGGTCTACGTAACCATCTCAGCCTTCAAGAACTGAAAAATTAATGTATTAAAGATATTTCTTGTCTACAACTGTGTGGTCAGCAGTCTGTAATTATCAAGGCGCATTCAGAAAAGAGAAACACTTAGTGACTCTGATAACCATTTTACACAGTTCAGCACAAGGTGAACTACACGTCTCTCAGAAGCAGAGAAAGAATCAGGATAAAGTATGGTTCAATTAAATAAACTTTCTTTTCATTTAACAATAAACTGAACTCTAGCATCAAAATTTGACAAGAAGTTCAATTCCTTAGTACCCTTCCTTCAAACCCTATTGTGACGATGTGCAGCTTAGACTTATTCACTGTAACTTCAATAAGTCTTTCAGTCCCTGACTTTTTTCAGGGTAGCTTGTGCATTGTGCCCACACTTCAAGAGAAAATGAAAATGTTATCTGGGCCAGATTCATCTCAGCAGAGTTGCACAAAGGATGAATCTGGCCAGTTGTCACAGGCTTCTCACAGTATTTTGGACTAACTTTAATAACATTAAATAGTCTTCCCTGAAAATTGTGTATGCTGCAGCATTTTCACAATCAAAATTAGAAGACAAAATACTAAGCACAAGCTACCACACTGGTTGGGAGTGTGGCCACTCTATATGCCCAGCAGGCACCCCACAAGTGAATCAATCATGATAATAACAACAACCTTAAGAGTATGAGGTTCCTCTTATATCTCCTAGGTCTATGTTTTCAATAGCATCCTGGTACCAACATTAAAGAGGTTTTCCCATTAAACTGCTAAGCACCCCCATGTTTAATTGATGGCAATGAAAGCTAAGAATATTAAACATTTTGGGCAATTAAGCCATAACCCCAGACAGAGAAGGTGTAGCTGACTCCCACACTACGTGTGCCAGAAGCTTAGAGGGTATGTAAGAAGCAAGAGAAGTTTCAGCCTAAAGACTTTACTATTCCCTGAACAGACGGACCCTTGAGAACTGTTAATAGGTGAGATAATTTAAAAGCAACTTTGAGTTTGCTCTAACATTATGGTGACCATAATAATTTTAGTGAAATCCAGGATAGGGGTGAGGGCTTTGTGTGCAAGCATTTTTTTACACCAATGGCCAGGTCATCCTATCTAATTTACACGTATGGAAGACATAGAATTGCTCACTTCTCAGCTGCATCCAGTCATTACTGAACACAGCTGAGAATTAAGCTTCACATCATTCCAGAAGGACCAGACCTGTATCACTGTTTGACTCCCAACACTGATGGCTTAGTCCTTGTGCAGGATTGTAAATTCAGTTTCAACTTTAGTTTATTTAGTGCAGCAGATCTCTTTCATTTGTCAAAACTGATCGCCTGGAAAACGTCTAGTGATAGGAAAACTGATTCCTATCCCAAATTAAACACAATGCTAAGAACGGATGCCTTTTTCTGAGAAGAATTCATTATGGGGTTTTTTTTTAATGTGAGAGGCCTTTTTTGCTACTGACACTCTAAATTCTTTTTGCAGGTTTTGGGAAATCAATAATGTAAACTGCATCCCTCCTAGGCATACTGAGAAATAAAAATGTCTTAGGGCTCTACAATTGTGTTTATATGGAATTCTAGTCATGAAAATCAAGCAATATTCTCAAGTTTGAGATAAAATGATTGCTTGCAAGTCATGTACATTGCCACTGAGGAAAGAAAAAGTCCTTAAGCATCTCTGGGTATTTTACCAGTAATTCCTCTATAACGCTTTGCTAGCAAAGCCCACAAACCAAGATCAAGTTTTCTTTATTCCTAGCCTTTATCACCAAGTAGAAAACAGTAAGTGTTCAATTCCAATCTGCTCCTAATACTAATAATAAATTAGAGTAAAGGTACTACTAATGCTTTTCTATGTTTTTAAATTGCCAAAATAAATTGATGCTGAAATTCAAAGTACATCCTGGAAATATGGAGTACATACTTAGTAAATGTGCCGATGACAGAACCTGGCTGGAGTTGCAAATACTTTGGAGGATAGAATTAGGATTCAGAATGACCTTGAGAAATGGTCTGAAATTAATTGAACAAAAAAACACATGCAAAAATAAAAAGTTGGTGAATGACTGGCGAGGCTGCAGTATGGCTGAAACAGACCTGAAGGTAAAAAGTTGAAAGAGTCAGTAGCATGCTCCTGTTACAAAGCAAACTAATAGCATAGTGGACGAATCTTTAGCTACTTACTTTAGCTAAAGCAAGTACTAAATGACTGTGTAGTAATCGCCATTACTGCGCAGTCCTGGTGACACATGGGTTATTTCTGAGCCTACAGCATAGCAGCACTGACCTACTGTGGAGTCACTTCTTGGTACTGCACTGTACCATCGGTGTCAAACAGTTTGCCTGCTGATGCTATGTCACTTGCTATGTAGCTTGTTGCTACAGTAACGTAGCATCTCATGTAGACATGTCCATTGAGATGTTTCAGCAGTATTGCTCATATGTCAAGGGAAGCAATCCTTACTCTCTATTCAGTCCTGAGGAGGTTTCATCTGGAGTACTATTTCCAGTTTGGACATAACTTTTGGAAAAAGATAAGAACTGGGATCATTTAGCCTAGAGAAGAGAATACTGAAGAGGGATATTTGATAACAGTCTTCAAATACCAGAAGGGTAGTTATAAGGGTGATGGTGGATAGACTATTCTCTGTGGCTGCAGAGGACATGAGAAGAAGGAAGACTTTTAAATTGCAACAAGGGAAATTTAGATAGGATGTTTTTCTTAATATCCAAACTTGGAAGGTGGTTAAGCATTGAAACAGCCTACCTACAAAGATTCTGAAATTTACATCCTTGGAAATTTTTAAAGCAGTTAGACAATACTTGACTAGAATGTTTTAATCAAGGATGATTCTACCTTGAATAGGGGATTGAACTAGATGACCTCTTGAAGTCCCTACCATCCATCTTCTCTATGGTTCCAAATTCAAGATTTTCCAAAAGAGAACTTTTCATGTAATCTCTTTTAAAGCTTAACTAATACAGTTCAGGTTCAGAAATTTATGCCTAGAGAGAAAAGAGAAAAAAGAAAGAGAGAGCTGGGATTTCACCAGTCCAAGGTACTCGGGTTGCAAAGCTGACAAGTAAAGTTCTCAGCACAGTCCAAAGACAATCTGTCTTTTCCAGCATCCCAAAAAGAAAGCAGGTGATGTCAGAGAGACTTCTCCTCTTGAAGCACACACACTGCTGCTTTTTACAGATTTTTATACCTTCAGTTCAGCTTCTTTCAAGCATTCTCAATAGCGTAAATCAAATTGTCTTTTCTATTGACAAGGGGTTATCTGGTTTGGAACATCTCAGGAAACTGATTGATACTCAGGAAACACATAAGGTTAGGAAGTAACCAGATACTTAGGAGCCAGCTTGAAATTCCTATGTATAGCAGATAGACTGATGGGATATCTCCTGGTTTCTTCAGAAACAATAGATAGCTTGCAGCATCAGGGTTTTGGATATTTACTTGTGAACTAGCCTCAGCTTAGCATGACTTTTCCAGATCTTACTATAGTCTTTTAACAGACTTAAGGCAATTATTGAAGTGTTCATAACCTTTGGGAGGTTCTACCAGTTGTCCTGGGCAAAGTATGACAACACTTGTGGTCAGAGCTCCAACAGGCTGGACGCTGTGATGAACCCTTTACCATTGTTCAAATGTTGCCCATACCCCCTCTCAGTGTCGTGCCTCAGCATTCCCTAAACCGGCAACCGAGTTGTAGCCAATTAAGTTTACATAGGCCTCCCATAGTGGGACCGGGGAATGTACGGCCTGAGATGCCTATTAAACTTACTTCTGCTTAGAGGTGTGCTTGTGTGTGTTGTCCTTTGTAAATCCAGATTAGAACTGGTCTGATAAATGCTGAGCTGGGTGTGTGTAAATATGGCTTGATTAACATTTGGAACACAGATTCCCCATCATGCAGTGCTCCCCTGCTTCTCTGATCCCAGAATTCACTGTGGTCTCTGCTTTAGGCTTTCTGTTCTCCATCTGTCATGTAAATGAATGGTCATCTGGTTCCACCTTGGATGCAAATGAGACCTAGGGCAGTTGTTTCACTCTTGTCACCCTGATCTGGAGGGTTTTAGGTGTGTCTCTCACTGCATCTTAATCAGTTTCTGTTTAGGTAGAGGAGGGGAGGTGGGGGGGATTCTGTGAGTCAGACAGTCTATGTCCTGTGTCAGGGTTCCCCAAGAACACGGAGCTGAGAGGTAACACCTTGTCCACTGATTTGGCTATCTTACCTGTCCTGTAAATCTCACTAAAGGTTCCCCAGAGGCTACTGACACATATTTAAGCTCCTTGTCAACCTCCTAAAAGCTCTATATAACACTATCCATCCTGTATGACTGTTCTGCCCCACCAATATCCTCAGTCTCATCCTTCTGTTAATCTACTTCCCATAGAAACACCTTTTTACCCTTCTCACACAGCCACAATGGTATGGCCTTCCCATGGTCTTTACCTAGCAGGAATTTAAGTGAGTTTCTGTTTTACATCTTACATTGGCAGAATTGTCTTGTATTTTCATAGATTCATAGATTATAAGGGGCTGGAAGGGGCCTTGCAAGATCATTGGGTCCAGCCCTCCTGCACAAAGCAGGAAAGACAACTGGGGTCAGATGACCCCAGTGAGGTGACTGTCCAGTCTCTTCTTGAAGATTTCCAGTGTAGGTGATTGCACTACCTCTGGAGGGAGTTTATTCCACAGTCTGGATACCCTAACTCTGAAGAAGTTTTTCCTAGTGTTAAGACTGAAACAGTCTTCCAGGTGTTTGGGGCCATTACCCTTGGTTTTTCCCAAGGGTGCCCTGGTGTGAATAGTTCTTTGCCGAGCCCTTGATGTATTCCCCTGATATAGCAGTAAACTACTACCAAGGTGAAGAGACCCAAGTCCCTCAGCCTTTCCTTGTATGGTTTGCCTTGCAAGTCTCTGATCATAGGGGTGGCTCTTCTCTGAACTCTCTCAAGCTTTTCCACTTCTGTTGAAGTGCAACACCCAGAACTGGACACAGTACTCCAGCTGCAGTCTCACCAATGCTGAGTAAAGTGGAAGAATCACTTCCTTGGTTTTGCTTGAGATGCACTGGTTGATGCATGCCAGAGTATTGTTTGCCCTGCCACCTACAGCATCACACTGATGGCTCTTGTTCATACTATTGTCTTTTATTACCCTTAAGTCCCTTTCAGTCATGGTGCTAATCTCTTTGGTGCCACTAAGCCTGAAAGTATGTTGGGGGTTGTTCATTCCCAGGTGGAACATGTTACACTTCTCAGTATTGAATATTCTCATCTGGTTCTGATCTGCCTGACTTGCCAGCCTGTCTAAGTGTGCCTGTATCTGCAGCCTATCTCCAAGCATGACCATGCTCCCCCATAACTTGGTGTTGTACACAAACTTGCCCAGTGAGCTCTTCATGCCCACATCCAAATCATCGAAAAAGATGTTGAAAAGCAATGGACTGAGCATGGACCCATGAGGGACACCACTGGCCACTTCTTGCCAGATCCATTCATTAGAACTCTCTAGGTCCTACCCCTCAGCCATCTTCCTACCCACCTGACTGTCGAACAGTTAAGCCTGCAATCCTCCAATTTTCCCCTGAGAACATAGTGGGATACTAGATCAAAGGACTTTTGGAAGTCTAGGTATACAATGTCGACCTCCTCTCTGTTATCCAGGTGGTGGGTTACCTGGTCATAGGAGATGGGATTGGTAAAGCGAGACCTGCCTGTGAAGAAGCTATGCTGGCTGTCATTCAGAATCCTACCTATGCAAGCATATCACACATAGATTCCTTGATTAATTTTTCCATCATTTTCCCTGGGATAGAAGTTAGGCTAATTGGCATATAGTTGCCCGGGTCCTATCATCTCCCCTTCTTGAAGATGGGAACAACATTGGCCTTCTTCCAGTCTTCAGGGACTTCCTCCAAGCACCACAAGTTTTGGAACAGTTTCGTCAGAGGTCCTTCAATGACTTTGACCAGCTCCTTCAGCACTCTCAGATGAAGTTCATCTGGTTCTGCAGAATTATAAATGTCTAACTTTCCTAATTGATCATGCACTGGTTCAACGTCAACAGTAGGAAGTGGTCATTTCCACCATGCTCATTCTGAACCTTATTTAGCATGATTTTTTTCTACCTTCTATATTCAAGTTGCTCACCAGATTGTTTCCTTTGGCCAAGACCAAGTCAAGGAGAGCATTACCTCTGGTTGGCCTGTGCACTTCCTAAGTCAGGTAGAGCTCTTCGATACAAATCAGGAAGCAATGCAACTGATCCAACTAAGCCAAATGTTCATTTCCAAGTGGTATTCCTCTCTGAATCCTTTGTTTAACTGTCTCTTGGTTGTTAGCTTGTGACCTCTTAGCAGCTGGTATCATTCATGTGACTGTTTCGAAAGCACCTACTAAAACCAAACATATGCATCACTATCATTAGACATCTCTTGTTCATCAGGATTTTTGGGTGCATGCACCTAATGAAAAAGAAATTTCCCAATATCTTAGTGGTATTTTTTAGTTACCACTTCCTTAGCTTCAGGGCTCTTTCTGAACTGTCCATTATCTGAATGATGGAAGAAAAAACATGAAATAAAAGAATTCCAATAAAGATGATGTCAAGATAAGAAAAGCAGTAGCAGGCAACATTAATACAACGTGCAAAGTTTATTCTGAAACTAGGGCTACGGAGGCACAACCATGTATTATGTATAAAAACACTTCAAAATGGACCTGAAGTTTAGAAACATTTTAAATACATTTTGAAAGTGTTTAATTTCCTCTGGATATATGGGGAATGCACTCATGTGGTAATAATCCTTGGACAAGATAAGCACCCCACAATTCATAACAAAATTGAGAGGCCCTGCAACTAACAGGATTGGGCCGCTAATTCTAATTAGTATGAAACAGAGTTACCTGCATACATCATCCTTCTCACTAGGACAGTGAGCTCTTAAAACCTGGTAAACCAAAAGAAATATTGCTAATGGGCCTAAATAATCAACAAAGATGAAGCAAGCTTTGGCAGCAATTGAATGCAATTTACAAAATGAATGTTACCAGAAGGCATGTCCTCCATTATTTTTGCCAACTTTTCTAATTAAAATGTGGCTCATGTTTCAGGTACATGTGCTTCCTAATACATAGTTTTATTGACACTGGTTGCAGTGAAAAGGAAAAATCCACCAGCTGAAAAATTAAGATACAACTTTCCCACTGCAGTATAAGGCCTATAGGGATAGGTACAGTAAAGGTCTGAGGTGCTGACAAATTAGATACCTTAGAGTGCCTGGACTCTGAAGCAGCCTCCAGGACCCTTAGATAGACGTATGGGGTCCCCATATGGTACATGAAAAAGTAAGCATCTCAGAATGAGATTCAGTATGATTCATTTTCGTTAGAAAAGCCAAACGTAGGCAGATAAGGAATCAATATATCCTAGCAACATGGTGGCCACTATGCAGGGTGGATTAAGATTGTGTTTGGTGATTTAGATGCTTATAAAATGTATAAATAAGTCTTAGACAAAGATTAATGATGAATTAAGAATGTCTTCAAGAAAACAAAGCACAGTACTTGTTCCTGTTGAACAACTTATTTTAGGATAGTGGGGGCAATCTTTTGGCAGCACAGTCTTCACAAGTACCAATCTAATCCCCTTAACCTGCTGGTCTACAGTTCTATTTTCTGTCTATTTGTTAATCTGCCTTCTGCTTCCTGCTGCATCTGTCACTTGCCACAAACAGGGGCTGTCCATGCCATTTGTGGCATGTGTGCACAGGTTGGCCACCACTGTTATAAGGGATATTTTTAATGGGCTACTAAGCATGATGATAATTGGTCAGTGGTAGGAGAAAGGTGTTAAATCCTGGATGGGAGCAATTAACATGGAATATTATTAGCAACTGAAATTTGGAATTTGAATATCTTTTTCCAATTGCCTCTGAATCCTTCAGTTAAGTTCTTTATTTTTAATACATATGGTTTATAATTTCCAAAATACATGTCCTGATCTGCAAATTTTATGGAAGACCATAACTTAAAAACACATCCTACCCATTTTAATTGCCCACTATAAAGAATAAATTGTTTCTGGCTTTTCATAGCGTCTTACTGAAAAAGAAAGTACCTTATTTACTCGATTATAAGATGAGGTTTTCCCCCCATTCAAATGAGGGGGAAGGGGGAATCAAATCAAGCCCCATCTTATGATTGCATACAATTTACCTAAAACCAGAAAATGCACATGGCCAGCCAGCAGAAGGCACCTAAGCTACCCCAGCATGCAGGGTTCCTGGCCAGCTGGTGCAGGTCATTCCAAGTTGCTGCCTGCCAGCATGTGCTGGGTTGCTTTGACTCCCTCTGTCTGGAAACTCCACATGCAGCTTGAAATGACCTAGCAGGTACCAGCTGGGAACTGTTCCTGTAGAATACAGTGTTTGTGGCCAGTACATACTGAGTCGCTCTGAGCTGCCACCCCAGCTCCTGGTGCTGGAACAACTCATCATTAACTGGCAGCCTGAATGGTTCCCTTGCTGCATACTCTGGGGCAGCAGCTCAAAGTGACTCAGCACGCGCTGGCCAGAAACCCCACAAGCTGTGCGGACAGTGCCTGGCTGGTGCCTGCTGGGTCATTTAGAGCTGTGTGTAAGAAGCCTGGCCAGCACACCTGGGAGCAACTGGCAGCAACCTTATCCCCTGCCTGCCAGACACCCAGCATGCTGTAGGGAGAGGCTGGCCAGGCACACAGCAGGGAGGAACCCTATAAGGGCCAACCAGCACACAGGGAGGAAGGACCCCAGCTAGCACACAGCAGAGAGGGACCCGGCAAGAGCAGGCCAGCACTTAGGGAGGAGGGACTCCTAGGGGCCAACCAGCCACCCTGAATGCTGCAGGGAGGGACTGGACTGCAGTGACAAAGGACCCAGAACTCAGCAAGGGACTCAGCATATGAGGAACCCAATGCATGGCAAGGCTCGAGGCAGCAGTAAGTGGGGATCCACCATGCAGTGAGACTCCTAGCAGTGGCAGCAGGGGATCCAGCACATGGCAAGGCTCCCAGCAGTGGAGGCAAGGGACCCAGCATGAGGCAGCGAGGGGCTTGGCAGCAGTAACAAGGGACACAGAATGCATATGCTGATAAGGTATTCAGCATGCAACAAGAGACCAGAATTGGTAACGAGAGACCCAACATAAGCATGCCAGTGTGGGATCAGTAGTCGCGAGGGATCCAGCGTACAAGGAGGCACCTGACAGCAGTGAGGCAAATGGCAGCAAAGTAGCAGGGAAAGCAGCAGATTACAGGGCCTCAGCACCACTGACTGGCCAAAATTTAAAATCATAGAAATGCATGGTAAATTCAAAATGTGAGATAAGTGGTGGTAGGGAAACCTCCATGACAGACCATGGAGAACAAAGAGGAGGTAGTGCTATAGATTTGAGGAATGAGGTACAGCTATGATACAAACTTTAAAATGAAGAATATAAATTTTGCTGGAAAAAAATCTAATAATTGTGAGGCAAAAAGTATAATGTTACTGAAGAAATGTGTATCGATGAAGACAATTAAAAGGAAAAGGAAAACTTGAAAATGCTAAATCCACACACAAAACATCTGGGAGTCCAAAACAAGGTCACCTTCCGGAAACTCAAATATGTTCAAGAAAAGAGAAAGGAGGGAATGCCAATCACTTCCAAAGTGCTTTGACTCAAAGCATTATGAACATTCCCCTTCAATACTTCAGTGCAAGTAGTGGGTGGTACATCTGAATGATGCAATGTAGTGGCTTAGTTCTGAGATGAAAAATATCACTTGCACAAAAGTTACCATCAGACTGCAGTGAAAAATGTGTTGCATTCCAGGGGTACATTATTGAGCTATGCAAAACTCATGATTACCTGCTGGCAGAACTCATGATTACCTGCTGGGCCAGACAGGTAATGTTGATGAGACTCCAGTCTATTTTGACATCCTGATTTTGCACCTTAAGAAAGGTGCAAAATCCATATTTGAAAAATAAATGAGAAATACAAGAAATGCAAAGTTGCAAATTACAGTGGTGTTAGCAGTATTGGCAGATGGGAGAAAATTGCCACCTGATATGATTTTGAAATGCAAAACTCTGCCAAAATAAAAGCTGCCACCAAGAATAGTGGTTAGATGCCAGGAACAAGGATGGATGTCACATGAGCTGATGAAGGACTGGTTAGATGTTATATGGTAATGGAAGGTTGGGCACTGCTAAAAAAAAAGAGAGGGATGTTAGTTTTAAAGTCATTCAGAGGGCATTTTAACACCGATGTGAAAGCAAAAAGTTGGTCAATAAACTCTGATCTTGTAGTCATACCTACTGATATGGCATTTCAACACAAAGTACTAGATGCCATAGTGAATAAGACTTTTCAGGGCCATTTACACTGTCAGTACTCAGACTGGCTTTTGGCAGGGAACCATGCACTTACACCTGGTGGGAAGATTAAGAAGCCAACCATAGTACTGCCTTGCCAATGGATTCTGACTTCTTGGGGCAGGATATCTTCAGAATCCATTGTTAAAGGCTTCAAGAAGTGCTGCATATCTAATGCCATGGATGGAACTGAACATAGTGTTTTGTGGGAAGATGAGAGAGAAAATGAGAACAGTGGAGTGTAAAAGTGAGGATGCATGTCAAAGTGAGCAGTCCTAAATTGTAGCATCTAAGAAAAGAGTAGGACTCACCGGGTTCTGGACAGAACCTAACACAGATTAAGTTGAGTTGTTGTTTGAAATGAATTGAAGCTAATGCTGAATTTATAACTTATTTGTATTGCTATAGTCTTTGTCAGTAAGTATGTTTATAAAAACAATACCACATTACAATTTTTCCTTTTATGGAATGTAATTATGGAGGGGGATCATCTTAAAGTTGGGGTCATCTTAGATTTGAGTAAATATGGTATGGAAGTTCATTTGCAATCATGGGAACGTGGGTTGCAACAAATGCAATGATGAAAATATTAGATGTGTAGTATGTACAGTTAAAAAGATATGGATTAGACCAGGGATTGGCAACCTTTTAGACAGTTTTATAATTTTTTTTTAAATTTTATTATTTTTTTACTTTTGTTAATGGAGATCAGTCTGAAGGCAGGTCTCTGCTTGCAACACGGTCATCTTTGCCCACACTGCTTTCCCCACCTCCAAATTATCACCAACCCTGCTGCAGCTTTCCTGCTCTCAAATTCCCTCCAAAGCCTTGGCCTCATGAGATGGATGAAATTGGCTGATAGCCTGAATTCACTTCATACCCTAGCCCAGAGGTTCCTGATCCCTGGATTGGACTGTTAGGAGTGGAGAATATTTAAATGTGGGGAACACCCAGTATTAGAATTCAATAGTTTTGCCATGAACTGTATGACCTCAAAAACTTGAAATATTGTATTCGCATCTGTAAACTGGGGATAATAAAGTTTCCTTACTTCATAGGAGTGGTATAAGGATCTGTGCTTTAATGTGGTTAACTCAGTTACTATGTTATCAAGTGCTGTAGAAAAATCCTAGGAATACACACAATTGCATTTATGTTTATTTGGTCTATCCAATTAAGGTTTCAATTGCTTGGTAGAATTCACTTGTCAACAAAGGGAACAGGGATTATCTAGCAAGCAGTTGAGTTAGTAAAATGTACTTTACATTTTAAGCTACATTGTTGGGTTAGTTATCCTAAATACCATACGGTGAGTCAGCCATGATGAAGTAACTGATAGGAAGAGGGGAAAGAAATTTAATTGTATTCATTACATTTATGTGAAAACCATGATCTTTCTGAACCCAAAACTTTTATGAGATGTAGACATGTCTGCGATGACATTTACTTGCATAAATAACTCAAGGACCAGTAGCACATGCTCCAGGTATATTCTGAGGAAGACATTGCCTGTGCTGCTGAAAATGTCAAGTATATTCTCTCTCTCTCTTGTTTTCAGATGAACTTAAACAGAGCAGTAATAACACAGGAAATAATGTTTGGGGCCTAGAACAACGTTCTGAAAGCAGCAATCACCAGTGCTGCAGTAAGATTCTTGGGTGAAAATCTGCACTACCTTTCCTGGAAGAATAGCACTATAAAGTGAAGCCAAGGAGGCAAAAAGAGAGAGGCAAAGAACCTGCATGTTTCTGCTTTGCTTCTAGACCAAACGTGGTGCTTTGGATATGTTAGGAGAGGTAGCACATGTTCTAATTCAACAGTAGGCAACCCCTAGCATAGGGGCCAGAGCATGACACAGAAAGGCATTTTGCTTGGCACATGCAGCTCAGGGCAAACGGTGGGGAAGGGGTGAGGGCTGCACTGCCATAACAAGGATCGAGCCCCTCACGGCTCACCCGCCCTCCACTCCTTGGCACACCAACATCTTACAAGTCAAGGTTGTGGGTGTTTTTGGCACTCTACCCAAAAACATTACTGACCCTTGGTCTAATTAATAGTGCACTCACATTCTGAGTAGTCTTGAAGTCTGCAGCTGCCAGAAATCCTGAGAACGCTCTGGGAACTCATTTCCAATCCAAACCAGCCCTCTCCTACTTCCAGACCTGCCCCTACCCTGCAAGTCCCAGAGTGGTGTCAAGGGCAATGCAGACAGCAGTCTACAGCTGTACTACATAGTTTTCACTGGCCAGCTACAAGGTGTTTTACAATCCCTGTATTCTGCATAGATCCACAGGGAGAAGAAAATCCTTCCCTCAGTATTTAGTCTTCAGAAATTAAATAAGCGGTTGTATTTAGTTTAGACCTAGCTCTTATTCAACATAGAAATTATATATATGGTGGAAAATTACCTCTAGATTTAAACTGTCACTCTTTTCCTGAAAAATTGCAACAACAAAACAAAACAGTTGTCATTAATTATGCAGGATTTACTGTACTCCGATGCTGCAGATCTACAAGAAAAATGCAAATCAACTAATAAAACTTCCACAGCTCTGCTGACACAAGAAAGTAAAAAGAAAAGCTTCATTAATTTGAAATTCCATGTAGAAGCCAAGGCAGTGATGATGGGGAAATCAATGACTGACCTATGAAAAGGAATCAAAGTTATAACATTAGACACTGTAAAATTCAATACTGACAACTGCATATTCAACAGTAAGTAATTTCCCTGTGTTATCTTACTGTTTTGCCTAGTACCCTCGCTTGTAGTATCTAAGGGACAAGCAGGTTTATAAGTACAATGCTTTGTCAGTTTACTTTTTCCATTTCCCTGGTACTAGGAACCACAACTTGATTTTTTTTTCTTTTTGCCTGTCATAATCAGTTTTGGTGGAAAGTCTTTTGCAAACGGGCAGGTTTTGCAGTGTGCTCAGAAAGAGCTCATACTCTGTCTCAGACTAATCTCTTTGTGCTTCTCTGCTAGATGCAAAACAAAAGCTGATCAATAAAAATGTACTGAAAATGTTTCACTGCAGACTGGTCATGATAGTAAGCAAAGCATCCACACCAGAAGATAGGCAGGTGATCCAGGCTGACCTGGACAAGCTCAGCAAGTGGGCAGACGAGAACCTCATG
>NW_017728918.1:35916599-35921970 GCF_001723895.1 Crocodylus porosus
AGAGGAAATGAAGGAAGGAGTTAATCTAGGCTTTAATGTTTTTCTTTAATGGAATAGCTCAGGTCCTACAGACAGAATTCAAGGCTGAGCAGCAGCATGTCCTGCATAGAAAATTAAGCAATTAAAATCTTGAATTCTAACATGTAATAATCAAGCTATTCTAGTTCTTGGACTATCATGGACAAAGCCTGCCAGTCAAACCAAATGGTATCGTAAACATCAGAAGCAAAAATAGGAGCACCAAAATCATATTCCCTGGTGACAGAACACAGGATTTGAAAAGACTGAATCTCCTGACATTCAGAATACAGAAAATTCTCTCATGTATCCTTCAGTCTGCAGAACTTGAGCATTTGAACTGTTCCTTCCAGAGCTATTTTAACAAAGCAGGTGTGTACAGCAAAATGCACATATAAGTATGCACAAGTGGATCCAGGATTTTATAAAGGAGGGTGGGAAACAGTCACCAGCCCTGCAGAGGTGGCTGCACCACCTCACCCCCAGTTCCTAGCCTCATCCCTCCCTCCCTTCCTACCAGGATGAGTAGATTGCAGCTCAAGAGAACTGGCTGGGGACTTTAAGTCCTGAAGAAGATAAGCATTCCCTCTCCCTTCCTCTCCATGCTCAGAGGTACATCCCCCATTTGCTCCTTTCCCACCCTCACCTGCCACTGCTAGTATTCCCACTGCCCATGCTGTCTTCTGGGTTAAACCAGGAAGGCAACGGCAGTTGGATGGGCAAGTTCCCCTTGCCCATGCTGGCTTCCGGGCTGGTAGGAACACCAAGGAGATACTGGTGTCCTGAGCTAAGTCCAGCCCCATGCAGCCTGGCTGGAGCAGGACAGGCTATCCCTTCATCCCAGGACAGCATGGACAAGGAAATACTGGCAGTGATAAGCAAGAGAGGGAGGAATGGGAGGGGGCAGAAAGGGGAGCAGGCTTCTGAGCATGAAGGGGGAAGGGAAGGAGTGAAAGTCTTACCTTCTTCTGGACTTAGAAGTCCCAAGCTGCTGCTCCTGCTATCTGATCAGAGAAGGGATGCAGCCATACCACTGCACCCCCTCTGGATCTGCCCCGGGAGTACTCATGACACTTGACTCCATGATCAGTGCAACGTTAGCAGGGCAAGTAATGTGAAGCTGGAAAAGATCCCTCAAAACTGAATTACCAAAATGTATTTCACACCTATTTTGAGAATTTACTTTTGTCTTCCTATATGGAAATTTTCCTGGAGGCAGTAAATCCATTACTTGGATCAATTTCTAACAAAAGAACAGATATATAAAGACAAACTACTAAATGACCCTACTTCAAGACTTTTTTTATCAATCCAATTTTCTTTACTTACCTGTTTTAACTGCATTCATTCTGTAGCAAAACCCCCAGGTTTTCTTTTTTTTATTTATTTAAAATGCATTCCCTCCCCTTCCCCAACCATTTCTGATTTTTTCTCTCCCTCTCTATTCCCTATAGATAAAAGCATAAGTAAGCTAAGATGTAGGATAAGCTTTAACATTTTATTTTAGGCAGTAAGTTTTATTTTTCTCTCCCCTCTTTGCAAATAAGTGCCCTGCTATTTTTGTATAGACAGCCACTGTTTTATAACTGATAATTATTATGTTTGTGTCGATTTTTTTTTTACTGCTTTTATATTGTGTGATTACTGTTTTAGGCCTATATATGTAAGTTAGCGTAAGTCATGTCAAGTTTCCATCTTGTAATATCAAGAAGGTGAGGCAACCCACCATTGTGCCAAGGCTGCACATGCTCAGTAAGAACACCTGGAGCCCTCTGGAACAGGACTGGCACTGCCTAGACAGGCCCTTCCATAGGAGATCAGAGGTAGTCTGCCCCATAAAAAGGGGTAGAGAAGACTGACTCCTTGGGACTCCCTCTCCATCTGGACCAGCACCATGCCACACCACCTATCCACCCAGAGGTCCTGCTGGTGACCCCCCTCTGGACAACACCTACTGGACAAAGACCCCTTTCCAGCCTGGATAGGTAGCTATCACACACACCCTGCATCTTCAACCAAGGACTTGGACTCTGCTTCTCTTCCCTACCTGGACTCCAACCCTTCCACTGAGTCTCTTTCTCCTGCTGCTAGTGTGTGAGTGTGTGTGTGTGCGCCAATAACGTCATGGGGCTGTGTAGCATGTTGTCTGTTTAATAAAACTGTTATTTGGACCCCTGAATTGGGTTTTGCTTTACTACAGTCTGGCCCTGTGCCAATTTCTGCTCCTTCCCCTCTAACTTCTGTCTCATTTCTCCCTCTCCTGCTTCTGGCTCACTGCCACCTCCAACACCTGTCCTGAGCTCCTCTCTGCCTTCAACCCCCCTGTTTCTTTACCACTGTCTTATCCCCACTGCCTTTTCCCCTAAGCAACCAGGTTTCTGCCTCGGTTTCTTTCCTGGCTGTCTTCTCCTTGCTACCAGGCTTTTTTTTTTTTCCCCCTTGCACCAGTGACCTTGAGTAACCCTGGGGCCACTTGATCTTAAGTAAACCCAAGCTTCAGTTCCTCAGCCAGCTTCTCTCTAGTCTCTTGGTTCTAATCCCGGTTCTGGCAACTTTTACTTCCTATGCTTTAACTCTCTCTTTCTCACCTTAACATTCCCCCAAGAATCCCAGGTACCCCAAGCACACACATACACACTGTACCATCCAAGTTAGGAACTTGCCTGTGTGTATGTTTAGGTGGGTTGTATGTGTGTGAACAGGTGAGTGTGTGTAGATATGTACTGAGTGTGCAGGTATGGACAATTGATTTTTGTCTAACTTTTGGGGTGTATAGTGTATGTGCTTGAATTGGTGATAGGTATGCATGTACCTAGGCTGGTTTGGATGTGTATGTGCCTGAGTTGGTAGTGTGTGTGTGTGTGTGTGTGTGTGTGTGTGTGTGTGTATGCACCTAATTGCTTTGTGTGTTTGTATATGTGCAATTGTGTCACACCCTGCTGTCTAACTGCACAATACTGAGATCCTGAGAGTTGGCTGACCCCACAGGGCAACAGCGGTACCAGTGAACAGCTACACTATAAGGATGAAATACATGGCCTGAATACTTTCACACAATGAGAAGTTTAACTGCAGCACATTTAGGCATGTCCCGGCTTTAAACTAACTAGTTTAAGTAAAAATTGTCTTAAAGATTCAGCAGCTTGCAAGCAAGCTGAATAAGTACAAAGGGTCCCTAGTAGGCTTCTATATTCCTTACTGTTGCTGTTACCCAGTCACCAAGCTACAACAAGTATGCTCACAAAAAACAGCCAACATCCCTCAGTGAACTGTAAACTTACCCTATCATTTTAGAAAATCTGACCTAAGCTTCTAGGGGCCTGGACAGAGATAATACTTGAAGAACTTCAAAA
The DNA here is from genome assembly GCF_001723895.1 of Crocodylus porosus. Taxonomy (NCBI): domain Eukaryota; kingdom Metazoa; phylum Chordata; order Crocodylia; family Crocodylidae; genus Crocodylus; species Crocodylus porosus. The sequence continues at coordinate 35,919,971 of NW_017728918.1, forward strand.
GCTGGTATGTTTTGAAGCCTTCACATATGGAGCATTTCAGCTATGGAAAGCTCTTGCCATGCCCCTCACCACAGGTCTTCAATATTGCCAGCAGTGTGGTCTGCAACCAGGGGGAAATAGGGGGTTGCTTGGTCCTATGGCTCCCCTCTGTCATTTTCCCACAGCAGAGAGTGCCGTCCTGTGTGCTCAGCCCTCAGTCGCTTGGTTCTGGAGATGGAGAAGCAAGCATTAATCTCTCCAACTGCTGGAGATTGCTATGGATAGTGGAGCACTCCTTGCTATATCCAGGAGATGTTGCAGAGAGGAGTGGTGGGATTCCAGTTCTCCAGCCCCAGAGACAGCCAAGCACACAAGGGAGTGCTCATTGGCTATCCACTTTGCTCTTCCCTCCTGCTCCCATGAACAGTGGAAGCAGAATACTGTAGGATGCTGGAAAACCAACCCACCCCCCTGTCATTTTCAGAACACTTCCAGTAGTTGTTTCCTCCAGGGTTATTTTTAGAGCACTGCAGCCTTTTCTGAAGACTTTTATTGTGTCTGTCCAGGGCCTAAGACACTTAGGCAGTTTTACCTTATGGGACTTGCCCAAGGCTATACAGGAAGTCTGTGGCAAAGCAGCTTACCTGTTGTGTACCCAGGTTTCCTGCATCCCAGACTAGTACACTAACCACCTGACCCTCCTTCCTTTCACTCAGAGCAGCACTGCTGCTCCTGAAGAGTTGCTGAAAAATAGATATGAAATTTCCTTCTGAAAACCCCTAAATCAATGTGAAAATAATATTTGGCACCATATATTCTCTGTTGATCATTACAGCTCCTCAACAGTGGCTGCTAAATAACTCATTCATCAGAAGTGAATAGAAGAGGGAAAAGTTCCTAAGAGTGTCCAGCCTTCCTAGTCCACATCACTCTATACCTTGAATAGCCATTTAGCACCAGATCCTGATCTTGATTTATCCAGTGTAAATCTATTAGTGTATAACATCAACCTCTGACTTGCACATTCTTTCAGAACGAGTACAAAGAGCACATAGAAATTTATCAAACTCAGCAAATGGAGAATTCAGATCTTCTAAAGCTTTGGTCTCACTGTGAACAGCTGAAGAGGACAACGGTGAAGAGCAAAGAGAAATCATGCCCAGGCCTTTAATTGTCTTGGCAGAGAGCAGGGTTATTACCTCCTCTACCCCAACTCCTCCGGGGGACCACAGCTGGGTCTGCCGCCACCGCTGCTCACTCTCTGCTTGGGGTAAGCAGTGGAATAAAACCCCTACTACCCCTTCTGCCAGACACCAGAAGGAAGGGGAATAAACTCCATCCCTGCTCCCTGCCTAAGGGGCCCTGCCAGCTGGCGTCTAGTCATCAACAGCACTTCCCCCTCGCTGCTGCAGCTGCTGGGCAGGGGTATGGCCAGACACCAGCCAGAAGGGCCCCTTAGGTGGGGGGCAGGGAAAGGGGGTTTTCCCACTCCCTCTGGCATCCAGTGGAGGAGGCAGTAAGGGGCTTATTCCACCACTTGCCCCGAACAGGGAGTGGTGGCAGTCAGGGCAGGCAGACCCAGCTGCGGTCCCCCAGTGGCACTGGGGGGTAGAGGAAGGAATAACCCCCCATCCTGCCCCCTCTGTCTCAAGGGCCATGCCAGCCCACCACTGCAGCAGTGAGGGGGGAGCACCCAGCAAGCCCAGCTCAAGTCCTTGCCAGTAGGACAGGGAGGAAGGAATTAAACCCCTACGCAGCCAGTTCAGCCAAAGCTAGTGCCCAGGGTGGTCACGCTCCCCCAGCAGAGATTAACTATAGCCAAGGGCATACCCTAGCACCCGCCAGCTCCTGGCCTGAGCAACTGCAGGCATGTGCCCGCATTTCCTCAGTCCAGAGGGAACATCTCATAGATTTCACAGATTTCAGAGACATTAGGGCTGGAAGGGACCTCGGGAGATCATAGAGTCCAGCCCCCTGCCCAAAGGGCAGGAAGTCAGCTGGGGTCATAGGATCCCAGCAAG
>NW_017728918.1:35921981-35926385 GCF_001723895.1 Crocodylus porosus
CAGCCCATAGCCCGAGACTGGGAGGATCGACGAAAACACCACCTGAGCTCCCAGACCTGACCTGTTACAAATTGGTTCAACCTAGGCAGGTTAGATTAACTTGCAAAGATTAAATCAATTCATACTCCAGCTTTTAGGGAATGTCTGTCCTTGGCCACAAAATTAAATATAATACTAAGTACTTTGAAACATCAGGTCCTACATATCCCACACTAGACAACCAAAACTACTGGGTACTTCCAAATTTAATTTTTCTGGGTGTGTCTATACAAGATGTTTACTGCACAGTTGACTAATTAACTGCACAGTAAATGTCTCAGCATCTACATATACATCTGTATTAGGGCGCACAAAACTAATAAACTCTGCAACAGGGTAGGACTTGTATTTACCCTGCTTCAGAGTTTTCTGTGCATAGCATCACATGTGTAGATGCTGACTGGGCTGGCTGGGGCATGAGACTACTTCACTGTTGGGGCTGCCTGCCTGCTAGCACCCTCAAGCACAGCCATCCCCTTTACAGCACACGGAGTCAGGTCAGAGCAGCCCCAGGCAAGCAGGCTGATCACCTGGGCTTCCTGCCAGCTGGGGCTGCTGCGACCTGGCTCAATGTCCTGTGGATCAGGTGCATGTGTAAACTGCATGCCCAGGAGCAATAAACTGTGGAGCAATAAACTCCGCAGTTTATTGGTGCTCCCTAATGGCATGTGTAGCTGTGCCCTTTTGGTCCCTATTTGCCATGTACAAAATGGGGATAACACACCAGTCTCCCACCTTCCAGAGGGTTTGTGAAATTAAATTAACAGTTGTGAAACACTATGATGAATACCACAATAAAGCTGCAAGGAAATTATTCATTTTTGTTGTAAGTATTGAATATTCTGTAGTAAATAATGGTTAAGTCATGCAATGGAAAAAATAAAGGTTGAATAGCTGAGCCTTTAAGCGAACACTGTCCATTCTATGCACTGAATGAGGCTGGGTGTCATGGGAAAAAAATAGTATATGATCATGTAATTGAAGGCCATAACATACTGCATATATAATATGGAGTCAAACTGAGGTTTTACAGGCAACCTTAACCAATGTTTGCTAATTTTTTGGTGCTTGAGTGCTTTACAACTTAAAGAATGCTCTTTTAATGTGTTTTTTGTATGCAATTTCCTAGCTTTTTAAAAAGAGAGAACTGAAAAAAACCAGCAATTCCATTGTGTAACATTACCTAACATTACAACCTTAAGGATGCTCTATTAGCTTTGTTTTTATATGTCATTTCCTAATGCTTTGCTTTAAAAGGTAAACCAAAACAAAACAGAAATATGTATTGCATCTTACTGTCTCCCTCTTACATGGATCATCAGCTGGATTGGATCCTTTAAACTGACTACACATATCTCTGCTACTTGAAATACCACTGTAAACAATCGTATTAGTAGGCTGTTATCCTTTATGTGGACCAGACATTTATCAGATGCTTTGCCAGTGGCTTTTATAGATCTCTCTGACAGTAGGGAAACCATGAGAGGTAGTTAACTGCATGATTCTCCAGTTCAGAGTGGCACCTTATAGACAAATTAATTTAGAGACATCAGCAGCTTGCTTTGTTGCTTACAAAATCTCATGTCTTTCTGAAATAATTAGTCTACAAGGTGCCACTCTGCCATGCTTTCTGGCAGTAGAACTGTGGGCATATCTACATGTGTAGTTGAGTGTGCCTAAATGTAATGTGCCTTTACTTAAGGTGCATTAAGGCAATGAAGGCACACATCTACATGTGGATGCACTAATGTGCATTAAAGCTCATTAAATGTAGGTGCAAATAGCTAAGTCGCATTAGCGCATGTGTAGATGTGCTAATGCGCATTAACATGGTGTCTATCCTTTGGCACACATGGCACATCTACATCTACATTAATGCACATTAGCACATCTACATGTACACAATGTGACTTAGCTATTTGTGCCTAAATTTGATATGTGCTTTATGCAGGTATCAAATTTAGGCAAACATGGACTTAAATTGCCATTTTTCTGGCACATTAATGGCATGCACATATAGACCCATGTGCTTAATGCACCTTAAAATGGCGATTTTAGGCTAAGTGTGCTTAAAAGGGGCACATTTAGATAAGCCCTGTTACGATGAGGAAACTTAGTTCCTTTTCTGTTTCGAAAGGGAATTCTGATGTCAGGGAGTATTTCCCCAAGAGCTTACCCCCTTCTGTCTTGTCCTGTCCAACCTGTCCTAGCCCAGTTTTGTTTCTATCCTGCTGTTTCCCTGTACAAGTCTTGATTCTTCAGCCAGTCCCAGTCTCCAGTCCTCAAGCCTCTGATCCTAGTCCAAGTCTCTTTGACAAGTAAGCCCTTGTCACACCCTTCCATACTCCCATTCCTGGTCTCCCCTTGCTTCCCCTTGTCTAGTCAATCCTAGTCACCCATACTCTATCTCTTAGTTTCTTTGGATGCTTATACAGAAGTTCCTGCGGGAGTGGAAGAGGTGTGTTTCAATTAGAGTGGTTGCTAGAGAGCTGCTCTAATTAAAACACCTCATACTCTACTGATCATGTGAAAATTTCAACAAATTGGATATTTTCAACAAGTGCACATCCTCTCTTTAAAGCAGAATCACACTAGAGCTTTCTAGGGGAAAGGCTAGCAAAATTTTTAACACCGAAAGCAAGCATATTTTCCTCTATCTACATTCTTAAAAAAAATGGATGAACTGTTTTAACTGAAAGTTTTTAAAAAATACATCCTATTATTGACAATTGTCACTTATATTTTCTCCCTGAATGGTTATACATGGAAAAGCTATAAGCAACTTAATACAGACTCTGATAGTTAATGATAAGTGAGAGACAACCTTGTATTAGGAAATGTTACAAGTCCTGCTTCTAATAACCCAGGTTGCTCATTTAAAATCATTCAATGGATACTTTTTACATAGCATTTTATAGTTTTGAGCACTTCAGGAACATCCTCAAGGCCAACTTAAAAAAATGCAAATTTAATGTCAACTTGTGGGAGACTATTGCCCATCACTGCTGTTAGTGCACCAACTGTCCACCAGATGGCACTAAGGGATTGTTAAAGCATAATTGACCCAATGTAAACATGGAATGTATCAAACATAGATCAGCTCAACTAAAATCTGACTTTATTAATGCAACAAATATTATCTTAGCAGTTTCTATATACAGAGAGATAAAAACACTTAGTACAATGGTTTCACCCAGTCCTAGAAGATGTTGTTTACTCCACTACAGGGTCTGATGGCCAGTCAGCAATCCTGAAAGTAGAGGGTGGCTGTCAGATAATCGTTATGGCTGGTACAATCCAGACAGAAGTTGTTTGCTTGACAGATGCCAACACATGCTTAATTTGCTTGCTGTCCCCATTTATGCTTTCCTTCAACTTCACTCCACTCCTCTGATGATTCTTTGTTCCCAGATATCATTGATTGGTTTCCCTGCAATCATCATAGTCTATATTTCATCCTGCCAACACATTCCTTTGTTCCCAACAAACCCATCACAAGCACACCTCTTAATTTGGTCTGTTTCCAGTATCTTAATTTAGGCATTGCCCATTGGTCTCTTTATCACCTTACATTAATGTATCCAATCATTTCATTCCTCTGATTCAATTGGTTAGTGCCAAGTTCACTTAATTTGAGCTGATAATATGGCTAAGAGTATGTTAAGTTAGAAGGACTTTTCACAATGATAAGAAACAACATTTAAGCTAACTTAAGGCTATAAGCTAACCATGCAAATACCAAAAAGCAGAAACAGAAAAACAAAAGATGGTTCAGACAATACTGTAACTTGCTACTCAAACTGGTGCAACTAAAGATAAATCTGACCAGCTACCCTAACACCACCCCAAATGGAGGAAAAGCATTCAGTACTTTGAAACCTCACAACAACAACAACAGGAGATGGAAAAATGGGAGCAACAGTAACAGTAACAGTGTGTCATGGACTAAACAAAAAATCCAGTGCCACCCAACGCAGAAGAAAACACATGTCCAAGCTGCAGTAGAGTTTGTTGATCCTGGATTGGCCTCATCTGCTGTCTTTGGATGCACAGATAAGACAATCATGGGAGATAATCATCCTCAACTATGAGGGATTGTAGAAAAAGAGTCTTGATCAAAAAGCACATTTAAGTGAAATCACCATAAGGACTTCATAGTTTCATAGTCTGTAGGGTCGGAAGGAACCTGAGCAGATCATCATGTCCGACTCCCTGCCTTGGCAGGAAAAAGTACTGGAGTCAAACGACCCCAGCAAGGTGTTCATCTAGCCTTGTCTTAAAGACCCCTAGGGTAGGAGCCAGCACTACTTTGCTTGGAAGTTGGTTCCAGATCCTAGCCGCCCTGACCGTGAAGTAGTGCCTTCT
>NW_017728918.1:35927099-35935039 GCF_001723895.1 Crocodylus porosus
GTGGGTGTCGATACCACAGTCCCCCAGTGTCTTAATGAGAAAGACTATGTCCACTGCTACCCCTGCGTCTAAGGATTTTGTGACCTGGTCATAGAAGGCCACCAGGTTGGTCTGACAGGACCTGCTTCTACTTACTTACTTTTGAATTAGAGACAGTAGAACTAGATTGTCCAGGGTTTTTTCTTTTTCATTCAACTGTTTGTTTTAAAAAAAGAATATTATATCTGGTTGTACAGTTAGATTTTTACTGAGGTACACATTGCTGATACAATATTATGTGAGATGCCCTGGATAACTTACACTGATTCCATATTTTAGTCTAATGCTTGTATTACTAGATGGATTTATTCCACAAAATGACTGTAAAGCTATATTTTTTTTACAAAGTATATGATAAAATCTCCTTCTGAAACATCTGGTGTTTAGGCTACAGTTACAGACAAGGTAATAAAAGGATAGCAGATCTAGCTTTATTTCACTGTTGTAATTCCTGTGCTGCTGTTTTTATTTCACATACTGTACCAACTTATCATAATGAAAATACCATATATCTAAACATTGCTTTTCATTGTGAAGGATCTCTAAGCATTTTACAAACTATCAAACTATCATCTGCCACCTCTGAAAAATAGAGCCTTTCTGGAATCACTTCTGGCATATGATTCAGAGGACACATAGCATGCATCAGTTTAAGACAGGAAGTGAAAAAAAAAGAAGGGACAGTTTGTATTTATGGAATCAAGTCAATTAAATTAGAATTTGCTAGGGATTCTGAGTATAGCACATCTACTCTTTCAAAGAGAACCACTGATTCTTTGATTAACAAAAATGGTCAGAAGCATATTTTATAATTCATACAAACATTTCCAAAAAAATCAGTGATCCTGATGTCATTATGTGGCCTTGGTTCAATGTTAATTCAAATGGAAAGTGCCTCCTTCAAAGTTAGCTTCTACATCCATATAACTTAGCCAATTAAGTTACACTTGTCTAAAATCAGTGTAAGTGAGAGCAATCACGTTTACTGAATCATTACCATGTGGTATCCCCTGTACTGCATAGGTCTCAAACACTTGGCTGTTGAAATATGACAAAATTGCAGCCTGAAATGACATGTCTCTACAATCTACAAAGCCACTGAAAAAGATCTTGTAGAGGGCTATTGGTTATAATCTAAATTTGATTTTTTTTTTTAATGATATTAGATAAACATTTTATAATATTTGGCACTTACTGTGTATTATACTAATACGTTTATCTCCGGATTTCACAATGCTTATCAAATGCAAGTGTTATTATATAACTAAGGGCTGATTTGAACATGAAGAAAGGTTGTGAATTTAACATGGAATACTTATTCAAAAATATCTATGTAGACTAGCCGTCACAGACAATTTAAGCAACTTGACTAACATCAAACAGTGAGTCAGTGGCTGAATAATGAAAAGAATCCATACCCTTGTAATTCCAGTTTCCAACTGAAATAAGGAGAGGGTAAAGGGTACTGTCTCTCACTGATAAGTGCTTGCCCAGGAAATTCTAGCATGTAGCCAAAGAAAAAACTGTTTACTTTGCTAAAGAGGGTGAGAGCTTCAGAATGCCTTCTCAAATGGCAGGGACACAGTTCATTATATATACATATTTCAGCCACTGAAAGGTGTAAGGTTGAATAGGGCTAATTATGCAGGTTGGTAAATATATAATTGATTAAGGAAAACATCATAGTTGGATACCTATCCTGAATAACTGTTAAGTGAAAATAGGGTACAAAAGATCATTCTAATGAAAAATGCAGGGTGAAGACTGTGATTTTAAAAACTGAGATAATTACCTGAACAATTAACACTAATGAAATTTATTTGTATGCAAACAAGACTGCACATATTCCTTAGATAAATAGCTGAATGAATTCTGCAGGTCAAGTCATTGCTTACTAATATTACAGAAAATCTACATTTCCAGGCAAGAAATGCTGGTGGCATAGTTCTCAAAATGTTTTTTTTCCCATTTCATAAGTGGTACATTCTGATGGGGATGTAACTACAGTAGACATCATATTTACTCAACAACCAAGACAAGGTTTTCGTCCTGATTTAACATGGTGGGGAAAAGTCCATCTTGGATTTGAGTACAGGCTGGAGAGGCAGGCAGCTGCTACAGCTCTGAAGAGCTCCAACTTGGCTTTGGAACTGGAGACATAGCAGGCTCCTAACCCTCCACCACCTGTCTCTCACAGCCTTTGACTTCTGCCTACCCCTCATCCCTGCCTCTGTACCCCCCACTGCTGCTTACTTCCATGGCTCCACCACCATCCTCAGCTCCAGCTGCACAGCACCGGCAGCAGTGGGGTAGCTCTGACCTGGATTCCAGCTCCAGGGCCCAGGCAGGACCAGGGTCACCACTACTGCAACTGCTGAGTGGCTGGTAGGGAGGAGAGGGGACAGTCAGAGCAACTATGTGTTCTGTGCCTAAGGCCAGAGTGGAACCAGAGCTGTGGAGTATGGAGAGACAGAGGGGAGAGGTAACAGAGAAAATCTCTAAGCATTTTCAAACTACATCTATCACTGATACTGTGTATAGTGCTCTGGCACTATAGTACTCCTGGCATCTACCAAACTAGGTGACTCTGTATCAAGTCAGAAAGCAGATACCAAATCCATTTGTACACTGAAATGCTCTAAGGTACAGTACGGTAATCTCTGACATGAACCTTTTTGTCTTCATCAATATTTTCCTTCCAGACCACTGTGTTGCAAACTATAGCTATTTTTGTTAAAGCAATGTAATTTGCTAAGGTATTAGCTGTATTTTTCCACTGCTTTTCACCAAAAATATTATAACTCAAATCCTCAAGTCCCAATTCCAAGTCTAGAGAAGTGCACTGTGTCCTGGGAAGTCTGTAGGGGTGGGGCTTGGAAAACTTCCTGCAAAGTGAAAAGTGAACTCACACTGACAGTAAAACTGAAGGTGATGAATAAGCAAAATGCTTAAGTAAATGTTTAAGTCCCAGTGACATTCTTGTATTTTGTTTAGCCAGGTAAGTGCTGAACTACACTTTGTGGTGCAATTCCAATTTAAGGGAAGAAGCTATTTTGTTGAATCATACAGTTATTAGTCTACCAGCTTCCACCTCATACCTCCTAGTCCAAACCCCAATCTCCTCCCTTCTGTGCCACAGAAGTTGCTTAGCAGTGCACAGAAGACACATTCTGATCAGTCTAAAATTCCCAAATCCTTCCTCCCTTCCCAAATAAAGTGAGAATGCACCATTTAGTCTTATTCTGATCATTCTGCCCTAGCTAGATGGTGAGAGCAGAGAGTGGGTAGGATTCCTCTTATACACATACAAATTATTCACTACTCAGAGAGCACATTTACACATGTATTCACTCTGGCTTATGTTTACTCTGGTGTAAACTACTGCAGAGTAAGCGTTTTTGGGGAAGGTGTCTACACATGCGGGAATTAGGGAACAGATTTGCTGTTCTTTGGAACAATTTTTTCTGCAGTCCTGAAATGGGTCCCTGCTGCCACTGGGGGGAGCTACAGGCTCCCTCTGGATGCCAGCCCAGGGGTTGGCAGGGAGCACAGGGCCAGGAGACAGCTATCTCCTCGGCCCAGGGGACTATCTCCTGCTCCGCTTCTTGATTGGGGCAGGGGACTTGGAAAGAACCCCCTGCCCCAATCCAGCGGGAAAGTGAGCTAGCTGTTAGCTTCCCCACTGGCCGATTGGGGAAGGGGGCTGGGACCTACCCCTCCCCTGCAAGCCCTATACCTCAATCACCCAATTGGAGCATGCAGCTGAGACATGCTCCTGACCAGGACAATTCCGAGCACCTGCCCCACATGCCAGGTGGGGGCTGGGGAGCTTGTTCCCTACTTATTTCTGTGAGCTCAGAGCTGGGTGGGGAACCAGCTTGGGGGAGCTTGTTCCCCCCCACAGCTTTGTAAGCACAGAGCTGGGGAGGGGGGAGCAGGCTGGGGAGCTTGTTCACCTCCTCAGCTCCATGAGCATGAGATTCCCAGCCCCTGCCAGAAGGGAGCTCCCAGTGCCAGTTCTGCAACTGCAAGGGCCGGTGCTGAGAGATGCTGATCTCCCAGCACCAGCTCTAGGACCATGCAGGCACTGCTGGGAGATTCTCATCTTCCAGCAGCTGCCCTGCAGTCATGGAACCAGCACTGGGAGTTAAGCATCTCCTAGCACCAGACCCACAGTCATGGAGCCAGTGCTGGGGGATAAGGATCTCTCAGCCCTCACTCCCTGATCACGATCTCGGAGCAGAGGGCTTGAAGCTGCCTGCTACTGGGGCAGGGAGACATATTCCACACCTGGGCTTCTGTGGTGGAGCCCACCCCAGCAGCAGGCAGCTCCCAGGGCCAGGAGCTATTTCCTGCTCCCTGGTGGAAGGCTGACTGGGAGCAGGCATCTACACAAGTGCTACAGCACTGTTACTAATCTAGAGTAAATTTCCTACTTGCATTTGAAGGTAGCAAATTTACCTGGGATTAGAGAGGTTTATTGCATAGTAAGCATGTGAACATATATATGTACGTGCTTACTTTGCAGTAAAATATGCTAATGCAAAGTTAAGTGTCTTATGTAGACAAGCCCAGAGAGAATAAAATTGTTCGCATCTGGAGGAGCACAGGGAAAAACTGCTATTATCACTCAGGCATAATCAAACGGAAACGTGGACTAAAAAAAAACAACTGACATAATGATTTTATTTCTTTTACTCTGTGTACTGCTGCCATTGAGAAGCTTACAGTACTTTGCAAATAGCTTCTAGGGGATGGGAAAAGAGAGAAGACTTTAAAGTGATGATATGCCTTCAAGAGCATTTTTCTAGCCTTGGGAAACTACTTTTTCATAAATAACAATAAGAGAATAATAAGAGAACTGATTTGGCAAGAAGCAGACCCAGGAGTTGCTCTTGGAAGACAGGTTGCAAACATATACCTTATTTATAGTTAGATTTTAGAGTATTTTCAGATTTATTGTTACTGTGTAGCAGAGTTGCCTTTCGGAGCTTGGGTTGAGTCCCAGGCTTGAAATCTTTCTGTTTTGATTGGTGAAGTCCATCCATCAATCACCAGGCAGCAAGAGGAGTTAAGCCATGCCCCTTTCCTGAGGGGAAGGAGAAAGGAGTTCCTCCCTGGACCTGATTGAAGACTGCAACACTCAGGTTCAGAAGACTTCAGTGGCGGAGCCCTGGGACATATAAAAGGAGCTGCATGCCCAGGGTGGGGGGAACACATCCAGGACAGAGAAGAGAGAAAAGCAGGGCTTAGAAAAGCTGAGGAGAGCTGCTCAGCAGGGTGAAGCAGTAGCCCAGAACTGCCCCTGAAGGCTTCCATCAGCAGGGAATGGTGGATGGCTCCAGCAGCTAGGCTTTCAGCATGCAGCACAACGCATGGTGTCCAGACCCTGAGAGCTGCATGAGGTGGCTCAGGTCTGCAACCTCTGGTGTGTGGCCAGCAACACAGTGCACATGCTGGTGCACGGAGTAGGACCTTTGGGGCACTTGGGCGGCTCAGGTCCTCAACACCTGGAATGAGACTGGAAGCTCAGTGTAGGAGGTGCTGCGCAGAGGGTCCAGGAGTGGACCAAGCCTGGTGCTGCATGAGGTAGCCCAGGCCTCCGACCCATAGGAAAAGGTTGAGTCCAGGGAACCAGATGGTGCTCGGGCTACTGAGCCAGCAAACAGGACCAAGCCAGTGGCCCCACAAGTCCTGCACAGAGGAGCCCTGTTCCAGGGGACAGCGACCCCCCCCCTCCCACCAAAGCCCCCTGCAGGCGAGAGAGCAGCTTGGTGCAGAAGACAAGGGCCACCCTCCAGGCCTGAGAGCCATGAGTTGCAGGAAAAAGAGGATTCCCACAGGGGAGGGGGTGTCCCTCTGGTTAGTTAAGGACCCCTGAAAGTGGAGGTCCCACTGGGAGGGCCCCTCGAAAGTTACCAGCTTCCTTGTAGGGTTTGGGAAAAGCCCAAGGGCATTGGGGTTTCCCCTTGGGATAAAGTTTATCTTTGGGGTTCTTGCACCATGAGTGGTGTGATGTTATGCCTTATATTTTATGAACTCTCATGTTTGTAAATTAGTAGACGAGTAGAGTTCTAGGGCTCTGCTGGGACCCCCTGTTGCTATTATTTCATCTGTTGTTTATTTGTATTTATTTGTGGCTTATTTATTGTTCATCCATACTTATCTCTAGTTTATATGTTAGCTATCTATGTTTATTTTGGGGTTTATCTGTTTCAGATCAGATACTTACCTGTGACTTATCTGTATCTGGAGCACTGGTATAAGGTTTTATGGCATTTACCCAGAGGGTATTGTTTATGTTATTTGTTTAGATATCTTATATATACATATATATATAGAGAGAGAGAGTATCGTATATATACACACACACACACACATACACATATATATACATATATATATAGTACATATGTTTATATCCATGTTTCTTTTAATTGTGATAAGTTAATGTAAATAATTTGTACATAGTTAAGTCCCCTGACTGTCCTGGCCTGGTTCTATAGGGATGGAGGGAAACTGAGCAGTCTGCAAGTTCCCCCCCACAGCACACCTGCCAGCTAACAAGCCCCTTCAATGGGAGAATGGGAGTATATACCCCAGTTACCTGGGCAACAATGTATGTTCTTATAAGCGTTCCTTCCCTCCCATCAGTCCCACTTGGATCTGCAATGCTGAGGAACAGAGAAATACTATTGTTGACTTTTAGGATGAGTCACAGGCTTATTATACCAAAGACCAAAGTATCTAAGCACACATCAATAGAGAAACAGCAATTCTTGTCATTGGATATGATTATTTTTATAATTTTTTTCTCTATAGCCTTCAGTTCACTTAATCTCTCCGTCTCAGATTCCCCATCTATAAAATAAGGAAATACTTCCTAGCCTACCCACAGCAGTGTTATAATTGTCAATAGCTTACAGCCAAATTCAGACATATGTGTCCCTTGAAGTGTCCCTCATCATCTTCAGTAGCTGCCCAATGGTAGGCCATTTACAAGTGCTGCTACTGGGTACCCGCCTCTAGAGGGTTTGCTTAGGGCCCCAATACACCTTAATCCACCTCTGCCTCCACCTCCCATACAACCACAATCTGGCCCTCTAGGGAAAAAAAAAACACAAAATATAAGCACCAGTCCCGGTTCAAAGGAACGTCCCAGGTGGGGTTCACCACACCCCTTGGTGGCGGGCGCCAAGTAGAAAGGAAAACAAAATGAAAAGTGCCTGAGCTACCTAGCTTGTTTCCTATGCAGGTCCCCAGTTTCTCTTAGGACTGGCTCCTGAGTCCTTTCTCTGCAGTCTGGTCTCCCGTCTCCATGCCTCAGACAAGGTTCTGTCCCCAATGCCTTCCACAGCCAGACTGCCCATCCCTGGCAGGATTTTGGGCTTATGAAGGGGTCTCCATGTCACACGACCTCTCTAATTCCACCCCCTGGGTCATCAGACTGTCTGAACCTGGAGGTCATCTTGCTTCAGGCTCTCCTGCCTGTGTGTTTGCCTCTAGTGTCACCACCAGGGCACAGGCAGAGAAAACACGGTGATGAAATGGAAGAAAGTGAGGAGGGATGGGAATCAGAGCCACCTAACAAGGAAACCAGGGGGAATATTCTCAACCAGGGAAAGGATTCACTGGCAAACAAACAAAAGGCAAGAAACGAAAAGGTAGAGGGATATGGGAGAAGGAGGGGAAGAGGAACAGGTACCCGTGGATCCCCTTCCCATTCTAGTAATGGGACGGAGCCCCCATTACATTACCAGAATCTCTCCTTTTTGATATAACAGGACACTGTGTCCTTCAGTCCCTTTTCTAATTCACCTGTTTTGTTTTAATCCAGAAGTAGCTATATGGCATCAGTGTTTGGAGCAGTTTGCATCAGGGCTGTCCAACTGGTAGGCTGT
>NW_017728918.1:35935224-35971828 GCF_001723895.1 Crocodylus porosus
GTTCATTTAAATACCAAAAATTAATCTCCCTTTCCTAAAAATACTTGAAAATCAAAAATAGTTCTCCTTCTCAAACAAGGATTTGTCCTGTACATTGATGTACTTGCTAATCTGTTGCTTTTGCAGCAACCATTTCCCACTACAATATTCTATGAAACAGATAAAATATTTTTTTATTATATATTTTCTCTGTGTTATATTTAGTCTTGGAAAGTTACTCCCATACCTCGGTAATCCTTAAGAGGAGAAACAAGCCTTAATCTCCTTAAATGCATGGAATCATAGACAATTAGGATTTGGATGGACCTCAGGACATCATCTAGTCCAACTCCCTGCTCAAACAGGACCAGCTCCAACTGGATCATCCCAACCAAGACCTTCTCTAGCTGGGTCTTAACAACCTCCAAGGATGGGAGTCCATACTCTCTCTGGTGGGTAACCTGTTCCAATGTTTTACTACCCTCATAGTGAGAAAGTTTGTCTGAATATGTAACTTAAACTTCCTTTGCTGCAACTTGAGAACATTTCTCCTTGATGACGTACTTTCCCAGTGATTCTTTAAAAATAAGATCATAGCCAAATGGACATACAACTATATACTATCAAACACTCAAGGAGACTTGCATGTGCAATTGAGTGCACAGTATATTCTACCTAAACTATACCTGACACAAGGGAGTGGTGAGGAAGGCTCTTTCCTTCCTCTCCCTTTTATGCTTGAGTAGGTATGAAGGGGTCACACTGATCCCTAGTCCCTTTTTCTGGGATTGCACAGGGCACTCAATGGATCAGGAAAAAAGAAGGAGCCAGAAATGTTTCACTTTTCTTCACTCACACGACTACTTGTGTTGGCCAGCTGCACAGAAGGATGTGAGCTGAGCATTTTAAAAAGGTAAAGTATTGAGTGTACAACTTCCAGCTATTCTTTGTAATATTGGTTCTTCAAGACTAGTACAGTCTGGCTTCTTAGCAAAGACTAATGGTTTCCAGTTGACCTGAATCCCTTGAAAGGCATTCTTGGAAATGAAATTTACGGTTCATAATGTCAACTATCCTTTATCATGGATTTTGGAATTATAATATGGTTATTAAACTGTAAAATATTACTTATTGTCACTCAGCCTGAACATCCACCAGCTTGCAGGGGAATTTGAAGTTCACAAGCACACCCTTTATCTGATTCCATCACACCGCAGTACTTGAGGACCTAATTCTGCCTTTAGCTGAACCCACAAAGCCCTGATAAATATTGTTTCATGGGAGTAAATGAAGGCAGATTTTGCCTCCATGGAAATATAAACTATTTAAGAATATGATGAGTGGGTTAAGACCAGATTCTCTTTAGGATCTATAAACTAACAGCAGAAAAATATGAGGACTTTAGCCTTATTTTAATTTGTTCTAATATCATGCAGAAAGAATTTTGCAAAATTTGTGCCTGCTATTCTACTCAGTTCAACTCTTTGCAAATATTTATTTTTACTGGCTGTGTAAACTATTATTTCCAGTGTGTGCTGTTGCCATCTAGTGTCAAAATAAGCAATGTACTTAAAGGTATATTTTCTACTTACTGTAAAACTGAGCAACCCATCCAGTTCTTTTCTAGCTGGGTTTTTTTGTTTTTTGTTTTGTTTGTTTGGCTGGTTGGTTGGTTGTCTTTTTCCCCACTTTAGATCACTTCTACACTGGTTCTTTCTTTGTCATGATATATGCTCTGGATTCTCTCCTTTCATCCTAATGAGTTTTTTTTATCATTACATCTGTACTGAATACAGACCGCATACCTAAAATTTTCTAATATCCACAGAATACTGGAAGGTGAAGGCAAATTTGATTGCATAATTTATTTAAATCTAATAAGGCTCCCAAGTACAAACAACCCCTTCCAGACCAGAAGTCTGGAAGCAAAGCAATACATCTCTGTAATGGCAGGTTCTACTTCAGAAGCTCAGGAAACATAGTGGGCTCCCAACTGATGGAACCCCACGTGAAATCCTCACTCATGATGAGTAACTTCCAGCTGTGACATTGTCTATAATATTTCAGAAACATATTAGAAAGTATTTCTTCTACACCAATATTTTTAATATTATTGAATAGATATTGAAGGTGAACTCTGGGGCTTCACTGAAGTCAATGGGAGTTTTGCCACTTAGTTCTCTAAAGTAAGATTCCATACATGGTACCCACACTACAAGATGATTAAAATCCAACTTATATGAAAATATACAGTGAAGTATTCAAGGGCTTTTTCTTTGTCTCTCTTTTTTGCTGTATGCTATACCTAATTATTAAGAATAGGTTTCTATGGATTTTAATTTAATCACCAGGTGAATTTTAGGCTAAGAACTGAAATTGCACATAAACTGGTATAAGTGATCAGAAACCTGTTCAAATTTGTAACACAACATAAGTTATGTGCACCTAAACCATTTTCAAAATGGCCAAAACTGGTTTAAGATAAACCTAGATGGATATAGTATCAGACTTAACTGATTTAGGTTAAATTGGTTTATTGAAATTCTGTCCCAGAACCCCTCCAAATTAAAGTTAACTCACAGTCCCCCAGCATTCCAGGGTGCTTTGTACCTCCCCTGCAAGCCCCACTTTGCAGGATGGGCAGACTAGCCTTGCCCCAAGATGTATGCTCCAGCCACGCAGGGAAGCACGCTTTCGTGGCTGCAGCTTCTGGCCTGAGCCACTGCAGGCATGTAGCTGCATTTTCAGAGTCAAAAGTAAATGTCTGTTCACTTGCTTTGCAGCTTAAACTAACCTGCAAAGACTGAATCAATTCAGCCTTGGACTTTTTGACTGTCTGTACTTAGCCTTAATGTATGTAAGTCAGTTAGCTGTGGTTCCACGTAGTACAACAGTGCTATAGTATGTAGTTGTTCTGAGTAACTGAAACACTCTGCATTGGCTGAGAATGTAAATGAGAAGACATGTTTCTTGATAATAAAATTTATAAATGAAATACTGCTGCCCATATATTTATCTACCTCTTCCAAAATATTTGTGCTGATGTAACTAAAAGGTGATTTCATCAGAGACAGGAAACTCATGACAAATTCCTTAGCACTAGATTGATGAATGAATGAAGGCTGCATTTACGTAATGCTTTTTCTTCCTCTGATATCAGACCTTTATAACTATTGAATTGCTGCCACTTCGGAGATGCATTACAGATGCTATTTCAACCATCACTGAAGCCTCCAATTTTTGTGTCCTATTCCATCATGATATGAAGACTGTTAAGCTATAAAATGTGAAATAATATATACATAATTTCAACAAAATCAGTTAAGTAAAATAAAATCTCATTTTAGAACCTCATCTAAATTAAATGAGTACTCTCATGTAATTGTATATTATTGCAAATCAGTCTTAATTCAATATTTTTTCTGAAATATGAAAACAGAACTATTCTTCCCATACTGAAACAATCTTATTAAACAAATCCTGACTCTTCCTCTATGAAGCTGTAATAAATATGCTAATTTTGGTTTTTCAAACCATTAATTAAAAAAATTGAGTTTCCTACAGAAGATGGAGGTGACAACACAGCAGACTCAGAATAGAAGAAACATGGAAATACAGAACTTACCCTCATCTACTATATTTTCACCTATTCACTGAGCCCAGAGAAGATGGATGTTCTGCAGGGGTTTGGGTCTGAGGTAGAATAAGATCTCAGCCAGGGGAAAGTTCAGTGAATAGTCATTGTTCACAGCATCACCATCTTAGCAAAGATACATTAATGCTGATTTGTCCAAATTCATTTATTCACCAACTCCTCCATAATGGTCAATGTCCTGAAAGGTCAAGGAGCAGAAGTCAATGAAGTAATCCCAAAGAGTGCAGCCTGTATAATCAGAGCCATACAGTTGAAAGACCTCAAGGGTCATCTGGTCCAAACTCCTGCACAAGTACAGGAATGCTACTCCTAAGTCATCCCTGTCCAATGATTATTCAGCCTAACCTTGAAACCCCCCAATGAAGGAGATTGCACAATTTCCCTGGACAGTCTATTCTACTGATTTACTGTTCTAAGAGTATGGATGTCTTTCCTGATATCTAATTGAAACTACTTTGCTACAGTTTAAAGCCAGTGCTTTGTATCCTCCCTTCTGCAGCAAGGGGAAATAGTTCTCCCTTTCTTTTATATATGGAGGCTTTTCAGATATTTGAAGATTTCTCTCATGTCCCCACTCAACCACTTTTTCTCCAAGCTGAAAATGCTTCCTCATATAGCTGAAAATGCTCTCCTCATACAGCTTGCCTTCCAAACCCTTCATTGTTTACCCCCCTAACATTTTAGTATCATTCTGAATTGTGAAGACTGAACTGCACACAATACTGTAGATGAGGCCTAACCAGTGCCAAGTAGAGTGGCACTAGCACTTTCTGGGCACGTCCCCACATGTAGAGGCATGCATTTGCTGAGGCAAAAATAGTAGTGGCACAAATCTGTGCCATTAGTTTTTGCTGTAGCGTACACCCCTGCACATGTAGTTTTGTGGGGGGCAAAGTACCCCACTTCAGTGAAACTGCTGTTCTCCCAGTCCTCCCAGCTCCTGCCCAGCAGCCGGAGTGTCTCACAAGAGGACTGATCCTCCGTGTCTGCTGGCACACACTCCTCTTGTGTGTTTTGCACCACTTTTTTCCATGTGGCTATTTGTGGGGGGAAAGGGAGGAGGGTTGCTACTAGGATTTCCTGGTAGCAAATTTTGCCCGTTCTGCAAATCTGCAGTGTGGCACATGCTTTAATGCACTGAGCATGCAGTTTGTGGCTCTGCAAAATGATTTGCGATGCCACAAACCACATGTATAGATCCAGTTCCTATGTCTTGCGCCTTGCACACCTATTGATGCAGCCCAACATTGCTTTGCCTTTTTTTTCACCTGCATCATGTTGCTGACTAATGTTGAGTCTG
The DNA here is from genome assembly GCF_001723895.1 of Crocodylus porosus. Lineage (NCBI taxonomy): Eukaryota > Metazoa > Chordata > Crocodylia > Crocodylidae > Crocodylus > Crocodylus porosus. The sequence goes on from NW_017728918.1 coordinate 35,940,159, forward strand.
TGAGCAATCTTGCTATTGATTATTCCTTCACTAAGTATAATATCTTACAATTGTCTGCACTGAAGTTCATCCTCTTGTCTCTTGTGCTTTCCAAAGTATCAAGATCCTTCTGAATTCTACTCCTGTTTTTTTTCCAGTGCCATGTCATCTGCAATGCTGATCTGGAATCTCTCTATTTTGGTATCCAAATCATTAATAAACATGTTAAACATCAGCAGATCCAGGACATGCCTATGTGGAAATCTACTTGAAACTTCCTACTATTCTGACAGATCCATTTATAATTACCCTTTGCTTGCAGTTATTGAACTAATTTCCTATTCACCTTGAATTTATTTTATCTAGCCCATATTTCTCAAGTTTACTTATGAGAATGTCATGTGGGACTTTATCAAAAGTCACACTCAAGTCCAAGTACACTAGGTCCATTGCACTCCCTTCATCCATGCAACTAGTGACTTTGTCAAAGAAAAAGATCAAGCTGATTTAGAATTTGGTTTTGACAAATACAAGCTGGATACTTGCCATCAGCCTTTCCTTTTCCACATGCTAACAAACTAGCTTCTTTATAAGTGGCTCTAGTAACTTCCTAGATATTGAAGTCAGGCTGCCTGTTCTATAATTCTCCTGGTCCTTTTTGTCTTTTTTTTTTAAAGATGGGTACTATATTGTTCCTTTTCTAGTTTTCCGGAAACTCTCCCATTTGTAAATTTTATTGCCAAAGGCTCAGGGATATCTTCTGCCAGTTGCTTCAGTAGTCTGGGATTTAAGTGGATTTAAATTAATCAAAAGCTCTCTTAACACTCTTTCATTATCACAACGCTTAGCCTTTCCTTCTCTTTCTTCATATAATTTTTCTCCGCTGTTTGGTTGTAGCTTATTTTTTTGTATGAAGTCTGAGTTAAAGTAGGCATTGAGAAGCTCCAATGCCTTTGCATCTTCTGTTAAGAACTCACACTGGTTTTTGACAGTTAAACCAGTTTCCTTGGTCGTGCTTTCTGTCAAAGATCAAAGTCTTTGATTTCAGATGCCGATGGCAAAAGGTCAGATGGCAAAAGGTCAGAGACTAACACAACAAACTCTGTAATTGTAGTCTCACACTATTATTTTTTAGTTTGTAACAGTATTGCATATATATATCCCTGTCTGTGCCTCATCTCAAATCGCTTGAGCTTCTCATACAAGAGAGAGAAACTGACCTTGACAGCCCAGCACGAAAGATAAAGTACCTATAGTAACTTTAGTGAAGTTGTAAAATTAAATAATATACTATGCGCGCCATCCTGTGACCAAACAGGACCAGTACCACCCAAGTAAAAATAATCCCCCTTTTTTATGAAACCTGAGCAAACAAAGAAAGCACAAGTGCCAACTCATTAATTATTTATGATTAGCATATAGTAATTGGTCACCTTTGGCAAATATAACTTTGAAAGAACTTCCGCCCAAAGCAGAGAACTGTGTATACACTCAAGAAGAACAGATCGTGCATCTCTCTGCCTACATATCTTTCTGGTGTATCCCTGTTTATCTCTCTATCTCTGTCATAATCTTTCTTATCAAGAGCTCTCAGTAATCTGCAGACTGCAACGGCTTGTGTGAATCACTCGGAATCTGTAACAAGCAACTCTCTTACCCACCCTGTAAATGCTGGGTAACATGATATCTGCATGCTCTAACTGAATAAATCAACTCCTCTGCCTACACTGCAGCACATCAGGAGCGTAAGTAAAATAAACCTTTTGTATAACCACACGTTGTGTTTAAATCCTCCTGACTCCTGCTCACTGTTATCACCCACCTGTCCAGTTATAAATCCCCCTATTCGCACCAAGCCGGTCGTGCCGACCTAGGCTCGCAGGTCAAAGGTGCACCGGCATTAGGGGCGCGACACTTTCCAGACCCACATATTCGTATAATCTATTCTTGTTTTCCTTAACCTGCTCTGATAGATGTAACTCTCTTTTGATCTTTGTATCCCTGATATTATACCTGCAAGTTCTTGCTCTTTCTTGGGACGCTTCCTTAGTGACTCACCCTTCCTTCCATTGCCTGTATATTTTCCTTTTGATTTTAAAGCATCCAAGACTCTCCTTGCATAGCCTGCTGCTGGAGGCCAGATTGTCAAAAGGACTGGTGTTGGCAGGGAGAAGGGAACTAGTGTGAAGTACCTAACCAACAGGTACCTAAGCCTTACCTCTGCAGATTGAAGGATCCCTTGATTTGGGGTGCTAAATCACTAGTTACATTGAAAGATCCCTTCCATACCATAAGTCAAGAGGAAGGAAAACTCTACAAATACTAAATCACCATTTTATTGCTCTTTGTACAGCAATAAGCCAGTATAGGAAGTAGTTCAACCTACTTAGCATTTTAAGTATCTTTTAACCTAAATCCTGTAATCTCCACTCAGGCCTTATTTTTATCAAAATCAATTAACTAAATTCATAACCTAAAGCTTCTAGTGATTCAATTCAGATTCATAGATTTGGCCTCCAAATCGTCTAAATCATCTCCGAATCTGAACTGTGATCCGAAGCTTTGCACAGTCCTACTGGTCAGAGCTGTGCTGCAATGTACTTCCTCCTGATTTTATTTTAACTGACTGAGTCCATATTACAAAATAGATCAGTGAGTCTTAACCAGGGTGCTGGGGCATCCTGGGGTGCCCTCAGACCCTTTCAGGGATACTGCAACAGTGCCATGAAATTTTGGCACTGTTAAGAGTGCACTCATTATTCCCAAGATAAGCTCAGAGGACACATCCTCACATGTAGGGGTGTGCGCCTGAAGCAGCAAAAGAAGTAGCACAAATTTCTGTCACTACTTTTTGCCTCTATGCATACTCTTGATGTGTGCTTTGGTGTAGGGCAAAATACCCTGTTTTGAGGAAACTGCCATTTCCCTGGTCATCTCAGCTCCTGGTATGGTGGAGGAGCTGGGGCAGAACTAGAGGGGAGACACTCTGGCTGGCAGTTCTCTAACTGAGCCGCTGCATTTTTTTTTTTTTTTGTTACTGAGATTTCCCAGTGGCAAATTTTGCCCCGACACTCCAAATTGGCAGTGCAGGGCATACTTTAATGTGTCAGGTATGTGTGGTTTGTGGTGCCACAAAGAGGCTTGCGGTGCCACAAACAGCATGCAACTATGCGTCTGGATCCAGCCAGAGATCTCAAACAGGAATCCAGAGTGTTAAAAACATTCTGCCTTGGTATGGGCTTTCAGAGTCCTATGTAACATAATAATTGCTCTATTATTTCTTTGCAGCCAAAAAAGAGCAAAAACTAAGAGCTTGCATTTTCCAAGGGTATCTTGTGTCTAAAAATGTTGAGAACTGCTAAAGTAGACCTATAAAAACAGCATGTGGTATTTTAGAAACTTCAACCAGTATCTGTTTATACAAATAAAAAAATGCAACTACTATATTTTAATTTACCATAAAAGAATTTATTTTCTCTTATATGACATATTTCAGGCCTGTAAATCAAAAAGATGCAGTGACTCTAATGATCAGTACGGGATTGTTACATATTTTCAAACATGAAGAATTAGCATGATACTTGAGGTTAACAGTGACAATTAATTACTAGTGTAAATGTCAATATGTTCTATTAAATGTATTGATTCAGACACAAGATAAACCAAACAGATCATAATTCATGGAGATTCTGATTCTGTAGCTCTTGCTTAGCCCAAACTCCTTTTAGCTTCATTACAAGCTTTCTCTGTGTCAAGAATGCAGGACTGCATCCTCAAACATTTTGTCCACATCAGATCATGTCACCTTTAATCAAGGTGAATGGCAAGTTAATGAGGATTCTCATTGGTACCAGTGTATGAAAGGTAGCACAATCTAACCCAAGTGTCAAACCCCTGATTTCCCAGAAGAGGAGCTCCTAAGATAAGAGAAAGGAGGGATGCTGTCCCTGCTGTCTCCTTTTCGGGGTAGGCTGGTAAAGGACAGACTTCACCATGCAACTCAGAAACCAGTTAACAGTTCAGAGGAAATGAATCACCACCTTGAATCTGTTTGCCTACTACGAGGCACCAATATCACAGGGAGGCACAGTAGAGGTGTTGTCTTCCAACTCTGGGAGGATTTCAGGAGTGGAAAAAGGAGCAGAAGAGATGGAAAAGCAGAAGAGAACTGTGAGCCAAGTAACTGCAGCTGCTTTTCCTTGCCTTAGAATTCTAAGGTTGTGTTTATCCATCCTTCGGATTCTAAGAATTAAATCAGCATTCTAATGAATGGTATGGACCTTTAATTGAAGTGGTTACAAGAGAAAAAATGGATGTAATGCATTTCAGTAGGTCTAGACAGTGAGAGAACTGCACATCTAGCTGTGCAAAGCCCGTTTAAATAACATGCCTGATGCTATCGACAAGCCTGTTCATGTAGTAGTGTTTGCTAGCATAAATTGCCCATTCTAAGGTACACTGTTCACTTCATGCTGCTTCTCTGTTCTAACACAGCTATTAATGAGCCAGTTCTGGCTTAATAGTTTTTAAAAACGATTCAATGATTTGCTCATTACTTGTGCTTTAAAGAAAATAATAAAATAGGAGTAACTATCTGCTAGCACTATGAGCCTTTGACAGGGGGATTTTTCCCTTTTTACAAGAGTTGGCCAATAAAAAGGATTACACTGGATAAAGCAAAGGCCCCTTAATTGCCTTACTGAAAGGTCTACACCTTCCATCCATTTAATCAGGGACAGTTTTATGCATGCAATCACTATATAAAATTAAATTCTGAAAGTTTTCACCTGAGCAGGCAAGAAAACATATCTTCAGGATTAACCTTGGTTAAGACCTGAGCAAGGGGCAATATTTAGTAATGCAATCCCAGGAACAGGCCAGAGACCTATTTGCGTCTCAGGAAATGCAATACTACAAACTGCTATGTAATTCAAAACAATCCTTGGTTAAGCTTTAAGTGAGCTAACGCAGGTGCTAGAAGTCAGATTAATTCTGGGCAGACTAATTTGTTCTACTTTTCTGAGCTTATAGGCTAAGTACAGTTAAAAAGCCTGAAGTTGAATCAACTCAGTTTTTGCAGATTAGTCTAAACTGCAGAGAGTGAACTGAAAAACAACTGGATACACATTCACATTTGATTCAAGAAAAGTAGCTACATACCTGCAGTGGCTCAGGCCAGAAGCCAGGGGGCACTCAAGCATGGCTTTCTGGCACAAAGCCAGAATCGGCTGTGCGTTCACTTTGTCTTCCTGCCATCCCTAAAGGTTTCTGGGGTATGCAGCCCAAAATCACAGAAGCAGCACTCTGTAGGGTTGCTCATCACATCTTCCTGCTTCCAGGTACTTCTGGGATTTGTAGTCCACAGTTGCAACCAGCAGTAACTTTCAGTAAGTTCAGCAGGGCAGGGCAACTCTGTACTCAGGGGAAGTGGGGTTTAACCCCCCTCCCTGGCCCCTACACCTCTAGCACTTTGGGGGTGGAAGAGAGGCAGGGACTCCTCCCCACAGGCAAACCCCAGTCCTTCTATGCTGGAGCAGACAGCACAGCTAAGCCCAGGGCTGGAAATCATGCTGGCATGCTGGGGGACTCTGATTTAACTTAAACCAGGAAGGGGTCTGGGACAGAAGTTTCATAAACCGGTTTGACCCAAATCAGTTAAATCTGATACTACATTCAACCACGTTTATCTTAAACCCGTTTCAGTGATTTTGAAACCTGTTTATGCATACTGAACTTCTGTTCTGTTACATGGTTAAACCAGCTTCTAATCACTTAAACTAGTTTATGTGTAACTTCTGTTCCTGGTCATAAAGAGTCCCGTGCTACCAAAGCTATACTGCTTCTAATACTCAAACTCTACACAAATGTGCAGTAGACATACCCTCACAATTTAGTCCTTGAGCCTCCCATGCTTGAGGGGTAAAATAACTTTTTAATAAGACATGAGTCTTATCATGACTGCAACTTCCACCATAGATGCCATTGCTAGTCTCATGCAGAAATATATCCACATGGCTTTTTATTTTAAACTTACTCCTCAAGTGTCTTTCCTATTTTTGGCTGGGCACAATAGCCTGCAAAAGTATCTCACCTGCATGCAGTTAAGCTTATTACATCACAAACCCTATCATCTTCCTCTGAAATAAGAGGGGGAACCCCATTGACATCAGTAGCAGTACGGTACTATCTATAAAAATACTGGAGATAAAATAGTAATCATATTAACACAGTAACTGAAGAATACATAACTAAACCCATGAAGTTTTATTGGAATAACTCACAATAGTAATAAAAAATTAGCTTTCAAGACTCTTCAGCAGGCAACCAGAATTTAGAGATGATAATTAAATAGAAAATAAGGCTCTGAATAAGTACAGTAAATATGTACTGTACTCCAGTTTTTAAATACACGTTACTCATAATGGTTTCTTTATTCAGAACTTCCAATAGTAACTCTGTTACAACCTTAAAACGTAATAGGATTAGTATTATAAGGTACTACAGTGGATTTTGGAGAAATCTAATTATCCCTAGATACAGTAACTCATATTTTATTTGACCTTCAGGTTTTAGTTTCATTGTAATTAGAATCACTTATTTTCATGTCTTTCTAAGAGGAACTGAAATTATTCTGAACTCCTTCACTCTAATATCTTCAAATCTTATCAGCCGCAGGGCTTGTAAAAAACTGCATCTATCAGCTCACCTCTTCTCTCAATGCAATCACAGGTTTGGATCAGACTGATATGCCCCTCATGCCACTTTCCTTCAGCAGCACTGCAAATTACCCCTGGAAAAACAAATGATGATATTATTATTTATAAATACATTTTATTTTTATAAATTTACCAATTAGCTTGGTATAGAAGTGCAAAGAGTAGATACATTTAATCTCTTACTGCTGCTGGGCACTGTGGAGACTGTGCAGTTTCATATTTGCTAGTGACTCCCTCTGGCCAAAGCAGTGTTGATGGATTCAGCAATGAGACTCATCCTTTGGAGGGAAGGCCATAATAACTCAGAACAATTTGAGAAAAGAGGGAATAAAAATGGAGAAAAGAAGCTTTGAAGTAGTTAGAGAATACCTGAGGGAATAAAAACATAAATTGTATCTATCTCCCTGTCAGTGCAAACAACAACAATAACACATTTTGATGAGTGGAAAGTTGGTACTGAAAAGCAATCTGAAAGGTACTCCAATGCCTACAATGACTCAATGCCCCCTTTGCACTGAAATGTCACTTGCTATCAAAAAACCACTCAGTCTGATTCTTTTCTAATCTTGGGATGAGGCAATAAATGTAACTAAGGGTATTTGTTACCTTTGCAATAAAAAAAGAGCAGCAATTCAAGTCAAAAGCCCCAGGTAGCACTGAGTAGTACAATCAAAAATGCTGAAGAACATGATCTGCTGACCACTGCAAGCCCTAATTCTATTGCCAATATCAACAAAGAGCAATACTCACACTCCTCACCTCTAGCCTTTTGTACACTGACAGAATGACAAGAAGGAGAAAGGAACTTGTACCAAAAAACATAAACTGCTAAAACCTAAAGACATTATAGCCAAGAAAAGGAAAGATAGAATATGCACCTATGCGTACCATGTATAGTTTATTAGATTCTATGTCCAAAATTTAAGAAAAAATTATCAGTTCTAATGAATTATTTCTTCTTTCCAACTTCTTAGTGGCCAGGGATTGCATAGGGCCAGTGGGAGCTACATGCTGCAGGGACTTCACAAGCACTGGCCTCACGTGTTCCCCAGGCATTCCCCCTACTGCATTGGCTCCCTACCCCTGACTGCACTGACCATGCAGAAATTCCAGCTCCTTCACTGAACTGGGCATGTGGGTACTTCTCACCTCACTACTATACCAGACACATAGGCACTTCTGTCCTGCATTGCACCAGGTATATAGATACTCTTCTGCCCTGTTGCATGAGGCATCTGAACACTCCCCCTCATGCCACCCCATGCCAGGGGCTTCCCCATCACCATAAGCTGTGACACCTGCTCCACACTACCACCCCTGGGGTGGGACAGGAAGCAGAAGCCAAAGGGAGGGCTCTGGAGCCTTTATCTGCTGCTGCAAGTGATATAAGGAGAGCAACAGCCCAGTGGGAGCCAAGTCAACAGGAGTTCATGACTGATTTCCAAGGCTTTCATACTCTTTTCCCTCCATCTGAGGCATACCAGGTGTTAACTTACATGAAAAAAACATTTGAAAGGGAGCACCATAGGAACACTGCAGGGATGGTTACCATGTTGCTGATAAGGGATGCTCCTCTGCATGTGTCCACCTGCCCAACCTAGAAATATGGTAGTGAAGTGATGTTGGGGCACCCCTCATAGCTACTTACGAGACCTCTGCCTCTGGTATGCTTATTAGCAGCTGTGGGAGATGCATCTAGAATAGTTTCCCCATAGCATTTCCAGATTTGACATATGCAAGTGAGAAGAGGTAGGCAGGGTGGGCTCACCAGCCTGAGAGCCACAGTATAAATATTCCCTTAAAGAACTAGGTCTATATTTCACTGACATCAAAGGGGCTGTGTTGTTACAACTGAATCCATGCCTCAGAAACCTCAGAATAATGCATATTTTGGTATGAGTTCGTAAACTCATTTCATTAGCATAATTATAAATAGGACACTGAGTCTGATTCATGTGCATGTAAATCATAAGCAACTCATCTGGCATCAATGGAGCTACACCAATGTAAGTGAAAGTAGAATAAGTCTCATTGCTGAGGAAACATTTTTCTTCCCCTGCTTGCTTTCTCCTTTCTGACTGGATCTGTTTATGCAGAACATGCTGTCACTGGAACAGTTACAGCCTTTAAGAATGATAATGTCACTCATAGTAAACCTTATTCAGAAATGAATCCAGGATTTCGTAAAGAGGAGTGCAGAAGTGACCAGCACTGCAGAGTTGGTTGGACCCCCCCAGTCCCAGCCTCCTCCTTCCTCTCCTCCCCACTAGGGTGGGCAGATCAAGCCCCGGGAGCTGCAGCTGGGTACCTTATGATTCAAAGAAAGTAAGCATGTCTCCCCTTCCCTTCCCCTCCATGCTCAGATGCATGACCCCATCCTTCCCCTACTCTCCACACCCTGTCCTCTCCTCCTCTCACTGTCCCCCTTCCCACCACTTGTCCACCCAGTCTCAAGGGCAAGGGGAGTCTCTGCTCCACTCCAGCTGGACTGTATGGGGCCTGGGATCATCCAGGGATACCAGTAGCATCAGATGAGTAGGTTCCCCTTCCCTGGGCCTGCTCCTGGGCTAGCAGGGAATACCCAGGGGGAGCAGGCTGGAGAGGAACCCATCCACTGGTCACTGCCATTGATGTCTAGAGTGAACGCAGGTGGAGTAGGAGCACCCTTTATCCAAGGAGCCATGGGGACACTGGCAACAGCAAGCAGGGGAGGGGAATGAGAGGGGACAGGGAGACGATGGGTTCCTGAGCATGGAGGGGAAGGGAGCAGGGAAATGCCTACCTTCTTTGGCACTTAAAATTCCCAGGCTGCTGCTCCTGCTTCATGGTCAGAAAGAGGAGTGTGGGTCTTCCCCTGTACTTATCTAGTTTGTTTTTATGGTATTGTGTTAAATGGTGGTTATTTTATTGACAGATGGCTCAGTATGGCTAGATATTTTAATTATGACTAGCTACTGAAAAAGTGGATAGGGTGCAGTGGGAAGGCACGTAAAACATCTAAAAGGTCTAAAGGCATAAGTTTCAACCCTGTTCTGGACTCATGCCAAAGGCTACCTGCATTTTCATAATTTGATAATTGTTAGCGGTGGAAGGGACCTTACAGTTCATCGAGTCTAGCCCCCATCCCTCCCTGCATGTGGGCAGGGAAGACTGCTGGGTTCAAATGATCCAACCAAAATGAGTGTCAAGATGTTTTCTGAAGATTGCCAGGATGGATGACTCTACCACATCTTCCAAAACCTTGGCACTTGGCTTGTAAAGAAGTTTTTCCTTATGTCTAGCCTGAAGCGATCTTCAATCAGCTTGCGCCCATTATTTCTTGTCTTCCCCTGGGGGCCCTTGGTGAATAGCTACTCCCCCAAACCCTGATGTACACCCCTGATATACTTATAGGCTGCAACCAAGTCCTGTCCCCCTGCAAGTCTTCTCTTCATAATAATACCTGAACCCAAATAATTGATGAACATGTTGAAAAGCATTTGTCTGAGTACTGAATCCTGAAGGATGCCACTGGTCACCTTTCGCCATGTTGACTCAGTTCCATCTATTAATACTCTCTAGGTCCTACCTTGGAGCCAATTACCTAGCCACCAGACTGTAAAGTAGTCAAGGCTGCATTTTCCCAATTTTATCATGAGGACATCACGGTAGACCAGGTCAAAGGCCTTTTTGAAGTCCATGTATAAGACATCAACCTCATTTCCTCTGTCCAGGTGATGAGTGACCTGATCACAGAAGGAAATGAGGTTAGTCTGGCATGACCTGCCCATGATGAAGCCATGTTGGCTACCCTTCAGAATACTGCCTTCAGTTAACCTGTATGTGATGGTTTCTTTGACGATTTTCTCCAGAATTTTATCTGGAATTGAGGTCAAACTTACTGGCCTGTAGTTTCCTGGGTCCCCCCTTCTCCCTTTCTTAAAGATAGGTACCACACTGGCTTTTTTCCAGTCTTCTAGGACCTCTCCCAAGCACCATGAGTCTTCAAATAACTTTGCCATCAGTTGCACAATGACGTTGACCAGTTCCTTTAGCAGTCTCAGGTGTAGTTCATCCGGTCCAGCTGACTTACAGATATTAGCCTTTGCAGGTGCTCCCCCACAAGATCTACATCAACCTAGCTATATATGGGTACCTGCTCAGTCAAGCTGGAGAGTCAGCTACAGAAACTATCAGACCTTAACCACACTAGCCCAATAGACTACACGGTTCATAGCAGGTGATATGTTGTGAGTTCAGCAACAACACTCTGGACGCTGTTGTGTTGAATGAACAATCATTTATTATTATAACTCTCTGGAATCATATCCAGTTGCATTAGTAGATGTATATAGATCTTATACCTGCTCTGCCTCTGACTTGGCCCCATCCAGTCCTGTGGAGGGAGAGGAACCAAGGAAGCCTCTGGCTCCCATGAAACAGGGAGTCCCCAGAGCTGCAAAACTGCCACAAAGCAACACAACCCTGCAGTGCTGAACCTGAGACTTTGGTCTTAAAGGGACAGTACAAAGAAAACAATAAGACACAACAACAGGATCCTGAGGGACTTGGGGAAAAAAAAACAACTTAATTATGATGCATTCTAATCTATACTACTTGGAGAAAAAACATGACTCTAAAAACAAAGTCAATTTCAAATAAGCAAAGGGAAGAAGAAAAAAGTAAGAAGCACTGTGCCTGGTAGTTCTGAATAATAGTTGCTCATGCAGTGTTAAGAACAGGTTAAACAAGCCCTTCTATAGGATGGCTTAGATAGAAATAATCCTGCTTTGAGGAGGTGGTTGGACTATGACCTCCTGTATGATCCTGTAAGAGAAGAAAAAAATGTAGGAACACTACAAAATTCTATAACAAACTTCACTTTAGTTAAGGCACCCTGATGAGAAGTTTACCCAGGCAAATACATAAAGAGAAAAGACTAAGTTTGCAGCCTACCACTTCGCTAATGTCATTATCAAAAGAGAAAGACCTGAGAAAAGATTTGTAACATCAGATGCTGCAATACTCAAAAGTAACTGAGTAAATCCATTAGTTTTATTCTCTCCCCAACCACACTCACAATTCATGTCAGTTTTAAATGCTGTTCCTAGAGCTGATAAGTTATATGATAAGAAAGTGCCAAGAACCCAGCACATCTGCAAAACTATATCCTCCACACGATGCAACTGGGCTGGGACACAAACTAACATAAAACCCTACCCACGAAGCAGCCACCTTATTCCTGAGTCAGCAATAAAATCCTAGCAAGGGTTTGCTCAGTCTGTCTCCTCCAGACTCTGAGCAATCCTGCTAAGCCTTGTGGCTTTGGCCTGCCTACATTCCTTCTCTAGCCTTGCCCCTTGCCTAGCTTCACCTTCTTAGTTCCTTCATTAGTGGTGATCTCATCCTGTTGTGCAGACTTTGAGCATTGGTGATGCGTAAGGGGTACACGTGCACCCCAAGATTGGTGGTGCAGCCCCTAAAATTGGCTGCTGCTTGCCACTTCCCTCCCCACCCACTTTCTGACTCAGTTCACACTGATTTCTGCCATTACAATACAGCCATTAACGTGAAAAGTTCAAAATATATGCTCTAGAATGTCTTCTCGCAACATTTTTCTCTTTGATAAAACCCAGGAGCAACATACAACTTACCTTTGATCATGAACAGAGTGAGCCCCCGGCAGCTGGTGGGGCACGGCTGCTCCAGTGGCAGCAGGAGTGCGGCGGAAGTGAGCGGGGAGCTCCTGCAGACACTGCCGGCACTGTCAGAGGTAGGGGGAGGTTAAAGTCCCAAAATGTTGTGCTGTTAGGTTATAGATCCTAAAGAGACCTTGGTCTTAACCCACTCATCATATTCTTAAACAGTTTATATTTCCATGGAGGCAAAATCTGCCTTCATTTTTTCCCATGAAACAATATTTATCAGGGCTTTGTGGGTTCAGTTAAAGGCAGAAAAAGGCCCTCAAGTACCGCAGTGTGATAGAATCAGATAAAGGGTGTGCTTGTGAACTTCAAATTCCCCTGCAAGCTGGTGGACATTCAGGCTGAGTGACAATAAGTAATATTTTGCAGTTTAATAACCACATTATAATTCCAAAATCCATGATAAAGGATAGCTGACATTGCATACTGTAAGTCTGATTTTGAAGAATCCCTTTCAAGGGATTCAGGTCACCTGGAAACCATTAGGTCTTTGCTAAGAGGCTAGATTATACCAGTCTTGAATAACCATTAGTTACAAAAGATAAATGGAAACTGTACACTCAATACTTCACCTTTTTAAAGTGCTCAGCTCACATCCTTCTGTGCAATTGGCCAACACAAGTAGACGTGTGAGTGAAGAAAAGTGAAACATTTCTGGCTCCTTCTTTTTTCCTGATCCATTGAGTGCCCTGTGCAATCCCAGAAAAAGGGACTAGGGATCAGTGTGACCCCTTCATACCTACTCAAGCATAAAAGGGAGAGGAAGGAAAGAGCCTTCCTCACCGCTCCCTTGTGTCAGGTATAGTTTAGGTAGAATATAGCTGTACACTCAATTGCACATGCAAGTCTCCTTGAGTGTTTGATAGTATATAGTTGTATGTCCATTTGGCTATGATCTTATTTTTAAAGAATCACTGGGAAAGTACGTCATCAAGGAGAAATGTTCTCAAGTTGCAGCAAAGGAAGTTTAAGTTACATATTCAGACAAACTTTCTCACTATGAGGGTAGTAAAACACTGGAACAGGTTACCCACCAGAGAGAGTATGGACTCCCATCCTTGGAGGTTGTTAAGACCCAGCTAGAGAAGGTCTTGGTTGGGATGATCCAGTTGGAGCTGGTCCTGTTTGAGCAGGGAGTTGGACTAGATGATGTCCTGAGGTCCATCCAAATCCTAATTGTCTATGATTCCATGCATTTAAGGAGATTAAGGCTTGTTTCTCCTCTTAAGGATTACCGAGGTATGGGAGTAACTTTCCAAGACTAAATATAACACAGAGAAAATATATAATAAAAAAATATTTTATCTGTTTCATAGAATATTGTAGTGGGAAATGGTTGCTGCAAAAGCAACAGATTAGCAAGTACATCAATGTACAGGACAAATCCTTGTTTGAGAAGGAGAACTATTTTTGATTTTCAAGTATTTTTAGGAAAGGGAGATTAATTTTTGGTATTTAAATGAACAACTTTATTCCCCACCCCCCGACAGCCTGGCTTCCTTCTTTGCTGCATGCAGAGCTTGGGTATTCCAGCCCCGTCCCAGCTGCTGAGGAGGTAACAACTGGGGGAGGCAGGGGAGTGGCAGCCAGGCAAGAGCCCACGGGCCACATGCTAATTTGTCAGAGGCTGCATGTGGTTCACAGCCTACCAGTTGGACAGCCCTGATGCAAACTGCTCCAAACACTGATGCCATATAGCTACTTCTGGATTAAAACAAAACAGGTGAATTAGAAAAGGGACTGAAGGACACAGTGTCCTGTTATATCAAAAAAGAGAAACTCTGGTAATGTAATGGGGGCTCTGTCCCATTACTAGAATGGGAAGGGGATCCACAGGTACCTGTTTCTCTTCCCCTCCTTCTCCCATATCCCTCTACCTTTTCGTTTCTTGCCTTTTGTTTGTTTGCAAGTGAATCCTTTCCCTGGTTGAGAATATTCCCCCTGGTTTCCTTGTTAGGTGGCTCTGATTCCCATCCCTCCTCACTTTCTTCCATTTCATCGCTGTGTTTTCTCTGCCTGTGCCCTGGTGGTGACTCTAGAGGCAAACACAGAGGCAGGAGAGCCTGAAGCAAGATGACCTCCAGGTCCAGGTTCAGGCAGAGTCTGAAGACCCAGGGGGTGGAATTAGAGAGGTCGTGTGACATGGAGACCCCTTCATAAGCCCAAAATCCTGCCAGGGAGGGGCAGTCTGGCTGTGGAAGGCATTGGGGACAGAACCTTGTCTGAGGCATGGAGACGGGAGACCAGACTGTAGAGAAAGGACTCAGGAGCCAGTCCTAAGAGAGGAGAAACTGGGGACCTGCATAGGAAACAAGCTAGGTAGCTCAGGCACTTTTCATTTTGTTTTCCTTTCTACTTGGCGCCCGCCACCAAGGGGTGTGGTGAACCCCACCTGGGACGTTCCTTTGAACCGGGACTGGTGCTTATTTATATTTTGTGTTTTTCCCTAGACGGCCAGATTGTGGCTGTACAGGAGGTCGAGGCAGAGGAGGATTAAGATGTATTGGGGCCCTGGGAATGAACGGCACATGTCCCCACAGGTTGGGGAGGAATGGCGAGCTCCCGCAGGCAGTGGAGGTGCTGTTGGCAGTGGGAGTGTGGAAGCGGCAAGTGGGGAGCTCCCGCAAACAGCTGCAGCGCTGTCGGCAGGTGCTACCGGTAGTATCAGTGGTGGCCCAGGGTGATCATGGACCACCTGCAGACGCTGCCGGCAGTGCCAGTGACAGGGTGGCTAGCGGCGACTGCCCACAGGCATCTTTTGCATGGGGTGCACCACCACACGCAAGGGGTGAACATGTACCCGTGTGCGCCCATTACGCGTCGTCTCTGCCTTTGAAGAAACAATGTAATTTCTGTTAATTTCTCCATGTTTTCATTTTCAGATTTCTCTCAAGCCTGCTGTACTTAACATAATTTCTCCATTGTTTCACTATGACTGTTTTTCTCCGAGAAGTATCAGCAGCACTGAACTCACCCTTCTTCCTTAATATTTCTGTGGAAAATGTTGCTTTTTTTTTTCAGCACAATAATCATTCAAAATTATTTTCCGGCATCTGCAGCTAATTTTTCCCATCCACCCAAATGGAGTCTCTTCTAATAAATCTCTATTTACATAAAAAGTTACCCACAGGTCACTTTATTAATCGTTACCAAAAATAATTACATCTTCTAAATAGCTCTCAGTGTCCCTCAAGATAAAAAGTATATTCTAAAATTATTACTTAGAGTGGGGGTTTTTTGTTGGGTTTTTTTTTTTGGGTGGGTGGGGGTTGTATGTTTCCTGCTATGGTACCAGGCGACTAGAAAAGGGACAACACAATGCCCCTTTCAAATAAAAAATAAAAAGGAAAGATGAGAGTAATTCTTCTGTTGCATAGAGCCCAGGAAGCCCACAATGGGGCAGGAGGCTTTTACTGCTGCCAATTCCTATATGAGGCTGAAGTTGGTTCCTTATTTCTAGCTCCTTATACCCAGTTTCTCATTCCTTTTTCAAAGATTATCTTGACACAACAAAAAGCTGCTAGTAGTTGAATTAGTCATGCTTAAGAGTTAGAATTCCATCAAAAGTGTTTACTTACTAATAAAATGTAAAATAATATAATGTATCAAGTACGTACCCCTGAATAAAGAGCCGAGATTATGATGGGTTTATGGGGCAAAATCCTTTTTGGGTCATCCCAAACCACACATCTCTCTATCACTGGAAGACTCTTCTGAAGAATGATGGGTGGTGCGTGACCTGAAGCTCAGATTTTCATGTGCCAGTCAACCAACTGACCCCCTCCAGACCTGTGTGCAACATGCATTGCCCCAAATATAGAGATGAGTTTGGGGATGAGATTATGGAGCAAAACTCACTTCAGATCACCACAAAGCACGTATCTCCATGCCCTGGGGATTCTCCTAATGAAGTCTGGACAAGTCCCAGCCTGACCTAAACCTTGTTTTTTGCGTGCCAGCCTGCCAACCAATACCTCCACCCCGCAAGCCTATATGTATTTACACTGCACTGAATAAAGAGCTGTTTGGGCAGGATTATAGGTGAAAGTCCTTTTCAGGTCACCCCACTCACACATCTCTGCCACTGGGAGACTCTCCTAAAGAAGCCTGAGCAGGGCACTGCCTGACCTGGAGTTCAGTTTTTGTGTGCCAGCCTGCCTCCTGACAAGCCCTGGGGCCTGTATTCTATCTACATAGCACTGAATAAGGAGCTAACTTTAGGCTGGGATTGTGAGACAAAATTCCTCTTTAGGTCTCCCCAAAACACACCACTGGGGGACTCTCATGAAAAAGTCTGGGCCAACCCAAAGCTCAGTTTTCACATGCCAGGCTGCCAACTGACACCCCTCTACCCACACCTGTGCTAAGTACACAGCTCTGAATAAGGAGTTGAGTTTGGGCTGGGGTTATTTGGCAAAATCCTTTTCAAATCACTGCAAAAAAAAATTGTCACCAACAGACTGTCCTGAAGAAGTCTGGGTTGTGTGTTGACTGAATTAAAGCACAGTTTTCCAGTGCCAACCTGTCAACTGACAGCCATGAACAAGGAGCTGAGTTTTGGCTAGGGTTATCAGGCAAAACCCACTTCGGGTCACCCCAAACCACGTGTCTCCACCATCGGGGGACTCTCCCAGAGAAGCCTAGGCAGAGCACTGTCCAACTTGAAGCTCAGTTTTTGCATGCCATTCTGTCATCTAACATTGCTCCACCCAGGCCTGTGCTGAATAAGGAGCTGAGTTTGGTCCCAGATTGTTGGGCAAAATCCTATCAGTGACTCCAAAACACATCTCCGCCACTGGAGAACTGTCCTGAAGAAGTCTGGACAGGGCTCTGCCTGAGCTGAAACTTGGCTTTCGAATCCTAGTCTGGCATCTGACGGCCTTCTCTAGCAGCACATGTCCTTTTAACCTGCCTCTCACTTTACACTGTCTCACCTGCCTTTTATAGCTGTGCTCTTTAACATCAAACAGTATAACTCAAGACTACAAAATAATGAAAACAGGCTGCGTACTTTCTGCATACTGCTGAGGGTATGCAAATAAGAATATACAAAGTTTTCACTATGGAACATAACCTTAATCAAACAGGCAGAACAAACATGTATAGAAATATTAAAAATGTTAATTCATATTGCAATGAGCATGGATCCTACTTCAACGACTTGGGACATCATTGCATTATTTGACTTCTTGGTTCAAGCTTAAACACTGTTGGGGAAAAAAAAAACCATAGTGTAATTCTTTTTTGTTTTATCTTATTAAACATGCAACAGTCTTCTCAAACAGCAATATCGGCCAACTGCTTACATAGCATAAAGCTTCTGAGGTTGTCAGTTAGCTGGCTGGCATGAAAAGCAAGCTTCAGGTCAGGCAACATCCTGCCCAGACTTCTTCAGGAGAGTCCCCTGGTCAGGGAGATGTGTGTTTTGAGATGACCCAAAAAAGATTTTGGCTGATAATCCCAGCCCAAAAGCAGCTCCTTATTCATAGAAATATACATAGCAGACAGGTCTGGGGGGCTGTCACCAGCAGGCTGGTATGCAAAAAAGAAGCTTCAGGTCAGGCAGTGCCTTGCCCAAACTTCTCTGGGAGAGTCCTCTGGTGAAAGGATTTTCACTCATAATCCCAGCCCAAAATCATCTTTTTATTGGGTGCTATGTAAATAACATATAGCTCTGGGGGGACTTTGGCTGAAAGGTTGCCATGCAAAAAGTGAGCTTTGGATAAGGCAGGGGCCTCCTGACTTCTTCAGGAGAGTTCCCTGGTGGCACAGACATGCAGTTTGGGGTGACCCAAAAAGGATTTTCATGTGCATAGTACACAGGTTTGTCAGGCCATGAGTTGAAAGGTTGACGCATGAAAACTGAGCTTCAGGTCAGGCAGGGGCCTGCCCAGTCTTTTTCAGTACAGTCCTCCGGTCGTGGACATGTGAGATTTGGGGTGATCTGAAAAGGATTTCGTCCCATAATCCAAGCCCAAACCCAGCTCTTTATTTGAAGCCATGTACATCAGGGTATGCAGGCCTGGTGGAAGTCAGCTGGACAGCTGGCACTCGAGACATGCGCTTTGAGTCAAGGAGTGTCCTGCCCGGATTTGCTCAGGAGATTCCCCTGTAGTGGAGACCTGTGCTTTAGAATCATAGAAAATTAGGATTGGAAGGGACCTCAGGAGGTGAACTAGTCCAACCCCCTGCTCAAAGCAGGACCATCCTTAACAAGATCATTCCAGACAGGGCTTTGTCTAGGGGGGTCTTAAAAACCTGCAAGGATGGAGCTTCTCTGGGTAACCTGTTCTAGTGTTTTACTACCTTCCTAGTGAGAAAAAACTTCCTAATATCTAACCTAACCTAGCAACACACCTACCAATGCAGCCGAGTATCCCCAGCCAGTCAGCCCTCAGCCTGTACCAGTGCATGGGATTGTCCTGTCCTAGGTGCAGGACTTTGCATTTGTCCTTGTTGAACCGCATGAGGTTTGTTTTGGCCCAATCCTCCAATTTGTCGAGGTCACAATGAATCCTAGCCCTACCCTTCAGTGTAACTACTACTCCCCCAGCGTGGTGTCATCTGCAAACTTGCTGAGGCTGCACTCTGTGCCCTCTTCCAAGTCATTTATACAGACACTGAACAAAACCGGCCCCAGGACCAACCCCTGGGGCACTCCACTTGATACCAGCTACTGACTAGACATCAAGCTAGTGACCGCTACCTTCTGAGCCTGATGCTCCAGGCCAGTTTTCTATCCATTCATCCTGCCCATACTTCCTTAGCTTGCCTGTGAGAATGCTGTGGGAGACCATATCAAAAGCCTTGAAAAGTCAAGGTACACCACATCCACCGGTCTCCCTGTGTCCACAGAGCCAGTCACCTCATCATAGAAGACAATCAGGTTGGTCAGGCTTGACTTGTCCTTGGTGATGACTCCATGATGACTGCTCCTAATAATCACCTTCTTCTCCTCCAAGTGCCTTGAAACGTCCTTTAAGTCTCCTCTGAGGTGAGACCTGAAAACGATTTTGCCCCATAATCCCCACCCAAACTAATCCTCTTCAGGGCTGCGTATTTAGCACGCTGGGCTGGCGGGGCTAAAAACTGCCGGGCTGGCACTCAAAAACGGAGCTTCAGGCCAGGCAGAGCCCTGCCGAGGCTTCTTCAGGAAAGTCTCCCCGTGGCAGAGACGTGGGCTTCGGCGTGACCCCAAAAAAGGATTCCCCCGCATCATCCTGCACAAACACAACTCCTAATTCAGGGCAACTTACGAAGCACGCAGGCCCCGGGGCCCGGCACGCAGGGAGCAAGGATCGCCGCAGCCCCACGCCGAGCTCCCCTCGCGCCCAGGAAGCTGCCGATTGGCAGCGGCGGCGCCGGGGGCGGGGCGAGCAAGGAGGTGCGGGGGAACGTCCAGGCGCGCCCCGCAACCAAAACATTGACACGTGCTGCTCAACTCGCGTC
Source organism: Crocodylus porosus (assembly GCF_001723895.1). Lineage (NCBI taxonomy): Eukaryota > Metazoa > Chordata > Crocodylia > Crocodylidae > Crocodylus > Crocodylus porosus. The sequence continues at coordinate 35,959,987 of NW_017728918.1, forward strand.
ACGTGACGCGGCGGCTGGCGGACGCCGGTGGCGTCACAATCCGCACCTCAGCCAATCCGCGGCCGAGTCTCCGGGTAGCAACAAGCGCTGCGGCCACGGGCCAATCCGCGCGGGGCGGGCGGCCCGCGGCCACTTCCGTCAATAGCCCCCAGGGCCGCGCCGAGACGAGACAGGTAGGGCGGGGTTGTCCCGGCCTCGACGCCGGGGGCTGTAGGGGTCCGGGGTGGTAGCAGCTGCAAAAGGTCTAGGAAGTGGAGCGGGGAGGGGCGTCCGCCAGCTGTGGCAGCAGCGGCGAGTCCGGGGGCCAACTGCAGTGGGTCCTGCAGGCGGCTGTGTCCCCTCCCCCCTCAGCCCCCGGTGCTCCGTGCCCTAGAGCACCTGCCAGCAGGGCGCCTGGCTGCCCCGTTCCTCCCCCGTGTCCTCTGTGGGGTTCCCTGCCGGCTGCCTCTGGTGCCCGGTTCCCTGGGAGGTGCTGAGCAGAGAGAAAACAGGAGGGCCAGGCAGGGCAAAGTGGAGATTCTTTGTTTGGAGAAGGATTGCTGGGCAGAGGAGGAGCTCTCTGAGGTGGGGGTGCTATGGATGGCTGGGGAAGACCCAGAGGCTTTTCCCCTTTAGAAACCTGTCTTCAGGGCCTCTTTCGGGAGGGAGACCAGGCAAGGCTTTTGGGGGGTCCTGTGGTAGAGCTTCCCCTCCTGAGGTGGGGATCTGGGACAGGCAGGGCTTCCCCACTCAGTTGGAATGGCCTCAAAGTGAGTGGGTGGAGACTGCAGGGGTGTAGGTTGTAACCTCTACAACCACTCTTGGTCTAAGCCAGTGGTCTCTAGCCATTTAAAGTAGGAAATTACCTTTAGTATTTAAAGCAACCTGATGTCTACCATGCACCACTACTTCTGCCTCCTGCCCAGCAGGTAAGTCGGGGGTGGGGCAGATTGAGGGAGAACAAATTATTTGGGGGTACACCAGCAGGTAAATCTCACCTGGGTGGGGCCCTACTCAAACCCTGCTCCTGCCTCTGCAGCACTGTCCCTCACCACAGGGGCCTCGATCTAGCCCTCTTCCCTTCTCTCCCCCATGGGCTGACTTGCTGGGCTGGGGCACACACCTGCATGCACGTGGGCGCTCAGCTCTCTCCCCCCTTCCTCATATTGACTCCAAGAGGCTCCAGGATCTACCGGTGGATCAAGACCTGCTTCTTGGTGACCATTGGTCTAAGGACATAGGCAGACAAGGTTATTTGGGTAAATCTGATATCTTTTATTAGACCAACTCAAATAGTTGGAAAAATTCTTGCAAAAAAGAATTTGTCTATTTGTGTTGGCCTAATAAAAGGTAATCAGATTTACCCAAAAACCTTGCCTGGAGTTACAGGTGCTCCCTGTAACTGCCGGGGGCAGCACTGGTCCTAGTATAGGCAACCCTCCACTTGCTTCCCTCTTTCTCATTCCCAAGATCACTTCCTTTCAAATCTTCCATCTGTCAGAATTTTGGCCCCATGTCCAGAAAAGATGTGCAAGCAAAGATTCAACAACTTAAGTTTCATATCTACTGTCTGAAGATGGAAACTAAGTGCAATGTGTTTTTTCCCCTCCCTCAAATGTTTATCATTGTAATATGTTATAACCAAGGTCAGTATACATTTCTTATTGTGCAGTCATAAGAAAGATGCAGAGTGGGGTTAATACCTAGTCTGGGGGCCTAACTTGTCATCAGGGTGATGCCTTTTTAAGCATTGGGAATATCATGAGTATCTTGCTCCGTAAAGGAGGTGTGTAATTGTACAAATGTAGGACAGGCTGTCAGTGTCATGAACTATTGAGTTCAGAAGCAACCAAACTCTTCCAGAAGGCGGCTTTGTTATCAGCTCTTGTCCGGTTACTGTGTATTAAATCTAGCCCCTAATTTGGCTAGTACTAAGCCCTTCAGTAGAGTCTTTTTGCTTTTGGTATGTGGGTTAGAAGTTCCAGCCTGCAGTACTCCTTCATGAAAATAGGCCATTGCATAATGACAGTTTGTAATAAAATACTCTACCTTTGTTAGTCTTTAATGGCTGTTCCTTTTGAAGATGGGCCATGTTGCAGTCCTTTTAGCCCATGAGGTGCACTCCCTGTCAGAAACAAAAAGTGTTTTCAGTATTTTATAAGCTAAAAATACCTTTGTTTCTTTGAATAAAAATTAGATGAAAGTGTACTAATAACGTTAATAACACTGATGGTTAACACTAAGTGGTGATTGAAAATACATGAAAGAAAGGCCATAAGCAGTCCAGATTTTAGAGACAGGCTTCTAAATTTTAAATGAGGCCAAGACTGGCAATATCTTTAAACACAGCTCCTGCTTCTAGTAGTAGTTCTGAAACATCATACAGCTCTTAAGTTTTGTGAGGGTGAAGGAAAGCATGTATTAAATTTGAATTTTGCTCTTGATGACCTCCAATTGAAATTTGTCCATGTTCAGGTCATCTTTTAGGCCTACATAAATCCAATGCTAATTGAACATGTGTACTAGGGCATGTCTTCAAGCTGGCGCACTTTTTGTAGAAGTTTGGGGAACATTTGTGCTGATTAGTATCTAGAAGTGTAATAAGTTCAAGACCTTAAAAACCAAACATGGTTATTCAAGCCAGGTGATGTGTAACAATAACTAATCAAATCTTACACAAGACCATGTATTAATAAGTGCCTTTTATATTGAATGTAATTGCTATGTAAGTAGAGCTTTCCAGGAGATGAGATGTAGTTAACATTTAAAACATTCAAGAACCCCATACTTCTAGTCAACTGTAAGCCATGAATTTTAAAACACTTTAAGACTCCAGCTCTGTGAACATGCACATGCAGGATTCAGTTAAAACGCAGAGTAATTCCTTGTCTTTGTTTTATTTATTTATGAGAATTATATGTACCCTTCCCAAAAAGTATCAGGGTGGCTTGCAATAAAAGACCAAATTACTTGTATTTTATTTCTTTTCTGTTTTTTTTTAAGTTATATAACAAAACAGACTACCCAAACAGTGCCCTAACTTGACATTACTTGCTAAGTAAACACTTAGCCAAATAGAAAGGGTCTTGCAGCACTTCCAGAAGCCAAGCCTAGGTTGTATGAGACCAGCAATGAGGAGAGGCGTTCCAATGCAGAGGGGCTACTACAGAACAACCTCCCATGTGGTTTTTACCAAGTGAACCTTGTGCACAGTTGGTACATGCAGGAGGTTGTGTTTGGTGACTTTAAGAACTGTGATCAACATAGGCAAGAAGGTGACCCCTTAGTGATGTAGGGCCCAAACTGTTAGGGCATTATAGGTCAATATCGGTCCTCTGAATTGTTCCTGGAAAACAGTTGGTGAGCTATGGCAGGCCCTGACAACCCATTCCCATAAGGCATGTTGCTGCACTCTGCAAAAAAAAGTCTCAGCCTTCTTTCGAAATAGAATTGGTGAAAGGCACTCTGGACCACTTGCTGCAACCTGAGAATCCAGGTGCAGCAAATGATCCAGGAGCACCACAAGTCTGCAAATGTGAGTGATAAGAGGAGACTGAACCCCATCAATGACATCCTTATTTTCCCTTCCTCCAAAGTCTTGAGATCTGCCCACCACCAATTGCTTCTTCCTTGTCTGCATTCAGCTTCAATTGATTCACCAGCATTCAGTCCCCAGCTGAAGCCAGGACCTGGGTTGGCTGAAGGATGGGGAGGGGGGAGAGATTCTCAGCCCACTGATGGCATCTTATTCCAAGTGTCCAAACTTGCCCAGCAGCCTCATATATGCATTGAAGAAAAGGGGCAACAAGATGGAACCATGGGGGATCAACCCGAAGAAGGGTGCTTTGTTCCCTAAAGTTTGTCCAGCATCTCTGAACTAGACAGTTGACTCAATAATAGATTTCACAAAAATCCCTTGTCTTTTGCATGTTTTCTGGACCATCATGTCAGCAACTCCAATCCTGCTTGCAACAGATAGATGCTTGAGGACTGATTTACCATCCTGGAGATTTTGTATTGTTCCCTCTGAAATAACAAACAAAATACCTATCTGTTTCGGAGAAATCAGAAGTACTGATACAACAGAATCTAGATACAGTCAAAGGCTACAATTGCTACTATTAAGGAAGATCTTATGTCAGGCAACTCAGTAGTTTCTAAAATTAGCCAAAGATTCCCAGTGTAGTACAGGTCACCTACCCAGGACACAGCTGTTCTAAAATTTTACCCATTGTGCAGCTTTAAAATACCAAGGAATGGTCTTCCACCATTTTCATTCAATCAAGCAGAATATCCCAGCACCTAATGAATTACTTTTAGAAAGGTTGCTGATGCCATCACTAGTGAAATTAAATGTAATACTAGTGACTTAAACCTATTGTAGGCCTTTCAGCAGCTTTTAAACATTGCCTTATTGTAGCAATCTTCATTTGTCTTTGATTCTTGATTAATGACACAGCGTGGTTTGCAGTTACACCAACAGCTTTAAAACTGAATAGGGATGCATCCCAGTATGCAATTTGAAGTGCAGTTGGTGTTTTGCCTGGGAAAGGCACTTAATCTCATTGTTCAACTATCAGGTCCTTTTTTCTTGTTCCCCATGTATAGCTTTGCTGTTTTGCTAGTGGATTAGGCAAGGAACCATGTTTCTTAGGAACATCGTCTAAGTTCTTGCATCTAAGCCATGTCAAATCTTGTAGAGTCACTCTACAAAAGAATACATCTAGTATAAAGTCTCTTCTGTCCATCCCCACAGGCTACTGCCATAGTTGCGTCACAGTTGATACAAATTCCATTCCTTAACCAGGGGTATAAGTTGTAGCCTGTTGGTCTGAAGACACAGGCATAGGGCCTTGTCTGTTTATTCCATTACCAATACAGTATTTCCCTTCCCATCACTATCAAGAGTATCTTTTTTGCTGGTTTTTTTTGTTTTTTAAGCCTATTGCTTGGGTCATATTATGCTTTCAAAAAGCCACTTTGTATGTTCCCTCCCATGCTGCTGTCCCCACATTTTACAAGTTTCCTTCAGTTCTGCAAATGATTATCTCATCTTTAAGCCACCCTTGGAACCATATCCTTTGTCATGCTACCAGAAATTATCGGCTGCTGGTATGCTACGACATTTGCATCACTTTCACAGTTCTTAATACTGTTTCTCATTTTCCTTGTATTCTGCCTAGGTGCCTATATTCATTTGCTCTCTCCTTTAGATTGTAAGCTCTTGTTTTTGGTTTTGGTTGTTTTTTGGTTTTTTAACATACATTCTGTAAGTCGGGTACCTTCATTCTGTGTTAATGCAACAAGCACAATATGTTCAGGTTTATGACTAGGTCATCTAGGTACTACAAAAATAGCAGTACAAAGTGACCTGAGGAAGCATCATGTGTGTTAATACCACTGACTTCATTTAAAAAAATCTAAAGAGTGTTGCATCCAAATAGATATTAGGTGAGTAAGTGATATGGGAAACTTTAGAGGTTCTTTTTTCCCCCCAAGCTATTTATATAAAAAAAAAAAAAAAGTCAGCACAAACCTTTAATATGTGGGTGTTAAAAATATTATATAAGCTCATTGAGAAAGGGCTCCATCTTGTTCATTAGAATCAAAATCTTTTTATTTATTTATTTTCAATTAATTATTTTACAAAAAATGAGGGGAGGGGGTTATTGATAGCCAAGACATGTATGCTTTCCACTTCATCATCTCCCCCGAGGAGAAACACCAAAATAGAAATTCTTTTCAAATTGAAACTTTTTTTTTTAATTGAAACTTCAGATTTTTCTGCCAAGCCCCTTTACTAAAAAATCAATATAATTACGTTCAGCAGTCTGGGGAAAGGAGAAGAAATGCATCAATCTTTTTTTTTTCTTAAAAATAGTTTTCTTAAAAAAAATTAAAAACTCTTTAAAATGTTACAATTTAAATAGTGACAAATTGGAGACAAAACCTCCACAATATTTTTTCCCCTCTTTTTTTCACCAGATCCATAACACAATCTTACAGAGTACAGGATTTAAAAATTTTCAACTAATCAATAATAATGAAAATGATTAATATTTCCACTTTCAACTACAGTTTGGAGCTTTCTGCATCATTGTTTCCATAGCCAAAATGAGTGACATAGTTTGCTAAAATGTGTACTGAATTTGAGTGGATAATAAAAAGTACAGGTTTATATGATCTTTACAAAGACATGCAATGCTTATAAATTGAACTGAAAGATGTTTAAGGAAGTTCCTGACATTACTGGCTGCTGATGTCGCTCTTGGAGTCTGTGGAAACTTGGCTTGATCTATTTAACAATTCAAAAACAAGAAGGATACAGACAAAACTAAAAACACTTTCTGAAAAAGCATTTTAAATATGAGTGACATCAACTATAAGAGACTGAAATATGGTGGGTGGGTAGACCTTAAGAGATGAGGGATGCATTGCAGTTAGAGTCAGATTCCTACCCCAAATCTAGTTGTCTACGAGGCTTTTGCAACTTGTGTTTCTTGCCCCAGAATATCTAAAATAACATTAACAACAGAAGTAGTAGTAATGGTCAAAAATTCCATACATAAGTTAATGGGAGATTGTATTAAAAGATACCCATAGACTGCACAGTTGCCAGATATGAATACCAAAGACAGACATTGAAAAATAAGTTCTATATGACTTGAAATCTTATTCCTTGGAGATGTGTGGCGGGGCGTGGCCTAGGGGTCCCGTGAACTCCCCTAGTGCCCCCTACCGTGTCAAGTTGGTGTCAACACACCCTCACCATCTCTCTCCTGCCACGTCTTTGATGTTATTAGTGTTTAAGGGAGGCTGCCTTTTTGTCGTCTTTGACACGGTGCCCTGATGTATCCCTGTGCCACGCCCCAAGCCTCACAGATGTACCAGACATTGTCTGGTCAGTTCTCCCCTCGGCGCCCTCACAGGTGCCCCTTGGCTCATCTTGCAATTGCCCGCACCCTCATGGGTGCCCCCTGGCTTTTCGCAATTGCCTGCACCCTCATGGGTTCCCTGGGCTTGTCTCACAATGGCCCAGGCCGTCACGGATGCTCCCCATGGACGCTTCCTGGTCTCTCCTTTCTCACAGTTGCCCGCGCTCCTAGTAGATGTTTCCTGCCCTCTCCTTTCTCACAGTTGCCCGTGCCCTCACCAGTGCACTCCAGGGCCTTCCCTCGCAACCGTGCCCGCTCCGGGGCCTTCCCTCAATTGAGGCTCAGGTGACCGTAGCCACGTCTGGCCCCCAAATCCCCTCCTTGGGTCTAAAAGTTCCCGTGGGGTTCAGGCAGCCTCCACCTTACCTAGCCCCCAATCCTCTGCACCCCTTCTCAGGGCTGGGGTCAGTGCACCCCTGAATGTTGTGCCGTCTCTGGCACCGGAGTCCCCACACTACTGTGGAGCCCCTATGAGACCTCCTCCAACCCCTAATAGCCTCACCCGGTCCTCCGGTCTTACAAAACTACAAACGGAAAACTCAAGCCCTTGGGCTACAACGTAAACTCTAAGCCAACTGGCTAACCATCATTCAGCTCCCTACTGGGGCTTCCTCCACCCAGTATCCTTGAACAGAAGCTGCTCAGGCCATCAGGCTTCCCTACTCTGCTTACTCTAGCAGAGCTCCTTCTTCCTTGGCTGCACATGGGGAACTGCCTCCCTGGCCTCAGCCCGGGTTACATTTATATAGGTCAGACCCTGCCCCCTTCCGGTCAGCTGACCAACTGCGGTTGCCCCGGCAACTGGCACCTGTACCTCTTTATAGGAGCAGGGCACTGAAGTGCCCTGTGACGACATGAAAACTGCATCCAAAGTAACGGGCTTATAAATAAATTACTAAGTAGTAAGAGTGTATCAGTTGAATAACTTAGATATATTGTTTACAAGACTTATGGAGTTGTTTTCTGTTTTTGAGGGGTACAAAATTGCCAAGATTTATTTAGCTTAGTTCTAATATTTTTCCTTTTCAGTTCTTTCTTTGGTTCCTATATATTATATCCCCACAAACTATATTTCCAGTTTAACAATTTCTGAGTTTCTGCAAGGTTCTCCCATTTCCAGGTCATTTGCGCTGTCATACCTAATAATCTTTTGTGTGTGAAATATGTAAGGAGGAATTGTATTCACAGGCAGAGTGTCAGTCCTCACAGTACTGTACCTTAAAAATGACAGAAAGTTGGAGAGTTGTAATTGGATTTGTGTCCTCTTAATGCTTTAATAAACAAGCTGAGTTTTAAATTGTGGTGAGTTGCTGAATGCAAAAATGTATGTGCTGTAGCTTTTGCCTGAAACATGAACTTGATATTACTTGTCTTTCCTGTTTTAGGGAAACAGGTCTTGGAAAAATGAAATGCTTTGGGAGCATTTTATACTACAATAAGAGATTGGTATTTTTCCCCCACAATTCTGTAATTGATTGAGAAATAATAAGTTTACAGCTAACAAAAATAGAGCAGGAAGAAACCAATCTAGATGAAACCTAAAATCTCAATGGAAAAAAATTCCCCAGAATTTCATGTCATCTTTAAAAATCACAAGAGAGAACAGGGAACAGTTTGTTTGTTAGCACTACTAATTGCTTACACCAGAAAACTGTGCCTCCTGAAAATAACTTCCCTGCTCAAAAATGGAAGAGGGACTGAAATAAAGATTTGTCAGGTTCTGAAACATTTTCAGGAATAATCATGTGTCACATCTGTGATGAATAAACTGCTCATTGCTTATAGGACAGTCATGCCATTTTTGGGCCAGGACTGGAGATCCCCAGGATGGAGATGGATTAAAACGGAAGATGGCTGGAAACGATGTGAATCTTTTGATCCAGCACTTGAAGATGAGAAGGCCCAACTTAGTGATATCAGTCACACTGTGTAAGTTTCAAGACAGAATGACCAGTATTATTCCACCAATGAAGTCAGGGGAGAGGTGTATAGGAGGGGTTGTGCTCAAAGATATAATTATGATTTCTAGTCACCGTGTCTTTTTTCTGTGCTATATACATTTTTGCCTGTATGCAGTAGAAATACCTAACTGTAATCAGTTGCCTTGGACAAAGAGTGCTAATCAGTATTTTGAAAATAATGTTTTAATGTACACAGGACACTTAAAGGTCACACGTAATATGACAAATGTAGTCAGTGTTGATAATTAAGGTTTAGTAGTGCTTTTCCACTAATTTAAAAAAAAAATCAAATTATCCCTTATAATGTAGCTATAACAAAATGAGGGAGTTAGTAAAATATTTTCCTAAAAAATAACTTCTAACAAACTCCAGTTTCTGGGATGCCCATTTGCCCAATGATTGCATAAAAATGTTTATAAACTATTTGGGTTTACTTATTTCATATTTTAGAAATAAATGTTGAGTGAGTGCCTGAGTGTGATTCAAGCATGTCAGGGGGGGACTGAAAGGACTTGTCAATCACACTTAAGAAAACTGAGCCATGTCTAGCAAGTGTAACAAGTGAAAGTTGGTTTTATCTTTGTCCTGACTTACAGTACTCGTGTGCATTAAGTCAGGAGCAGTGAACTTGTCTTGACAGTCATGGCCCATCCTAAGTAAGAGCCCTACAGGTCAAAATGCATTCACAGTGTTGTGAGAAGCTTGTAGGACAGTCATCTGCATATGCCTGGTTTTAGCTAATATCATTTGCACTTCTTGTTAGTATCAAATTCACCCTTGGGTACCATTGATAACTCCCTCCCTGCCCGTTTCAGCATGCAGGTTGCCGCATAATGCCTTTGATGTTTATGCTAAGTCCAGTGATGTATGTGGCAAGTCTTATGTGCCAAAAATATACATCTTCCTTTGTAATTCTTAAAGTAAATCTGATTAATATATTAGCTAGCTTGATACTGGAATGGAATAATATTTTTGGCAGATTTTAGTAAACTTCTGTGACCTAAATATTTTTGCAGTTCTTGTCTTGATTTATTCCTATTTGGTTCCATCCCCTGAAAGTATTGTTTGTGATATGAGTTTGAGTTTTAATATATCTTTTGTTTGACCAGCTTTAATGGGAGATAAGATGTTGGACTAGCTTTTGGATTCATAGTTGACCTTCCTTGAGTCCAGGAGAGAAATGGATAGAGCCTAAACTGAATACCAACAAGAACAACTATGTTCATTTAGCTCCATAATATAAACAAATATGGTCACTTTAAAACAGGAATAGGAAGTAAACCTGCAGAACAAAGAAAAATTTCAAAATAAGACCTCATGCTCTGCAAGTCTTCTAATATATTTCTTGTACCATCTGAAACACAATAGTAGTGCCAAAAAGTAATTGTGGAGGTTAATGCTCTGTGCTAGGAATATCAGCTGAACTCACTTAATAGCATGTCATGGAGGCATCTAATAGTCAAGTTGTTAATTCCCTGAGATGTGAGTAATTTTCAAAAGAGCCTTGTGGTAGCTCTGAAGAGAATTAATAAGCAAATGGGTTGTCTTGGTGTATTCATACCTCCATTCTGGAAATTTGCAAATCACAGTCGTAAACTAAGAGGCAAGAGTGAAGTGTATGCATCGTGGATGTACATTATGAGTTAAATTTGTATTGAGACTCAACTCAGTTGATGTTGCAGACTGTGCTCTCTTTCTATTCTTTGTGCTGATCTGCTACTGACATCTTGCTTTTCTCACATGGTCTTGCTACTATAGGTGTTTAACAAAAAAAAGAAATGGGGTAAAAAAAAAGGGGGGGGGCGGGGCAGGGGAGGAGAATAGCTTTGCTTGTCCAGAACAGTGTTCCATTAAACCTCCCTCTTCATTCTTGCCTTGAAATACTTTCTGAAAGAAATTATCTTGACTGCATCTTGAAAAATACTGTTAAAAGGAAGAAAAAGTAGATGCTGTGTACAAAATGTTACATAAATCTTGTAAGAACTTTCTGTTACTTGACTTAATGCGTATTTTGTGACAAGTATGATATGAATTGCAACTTTCTGTTTTTGTAAGCATGCATTAAAATTCTCAGGAACTTTGTTCTGCTTATCTTAATTGTATGTTCATATCTCTTTGTTTCCAGTATTGATAAACATGACTTCAAACAAAATTTTAAAGCTTTGTGTTCTTAAGTTGAGAACACTTCCAAATGATGATAATAATATAATAAATATATGAATATGTCGAGTTTTATGAAACATTATATTATGCATAATATAATATAATATTAATATAAAAATAAATAAGATAAAGATGACAAGCACCAGCGTTAGTAGGACCCAGGGGAAGCAGCTGCAGCAGCAAGGCCTGTCCACCCCAATCAGAAGCCTTTGCCTGCCAGGCTTCTGGCCTGTGACCCTGGGGCTGTGCCCTACCTCCCTGTGACCAAGAGGGAAAATCAGATAAGAACACAGAGGCGAAGGGGGAAGAGGGAGGCAGGGGATGACTGCAGGTGATCACTCCAGTCCTCAGGGCTGGCTTCTGCTGAGCCCTGCGGTCCAGCGATGAAGCTGAGAGCCACGTGGTGCTGGAGCACAGTGATGGTGAGGAGGAAGGTGGAGCCCCGGCTGCCTGCTGGCTGGCTAGCCAACCAACTGCTCCAGCACCACCTGGTTCCCGGCTGCAGTGCTAGACTGCAGGACTCATCGTGGGGCCTCCTGTTTCTTAGCCAGCTCTGTGCGGTGTGAGCTGGGTTGGCTCCTACTGCATCCTGCGGACTTAGCCATACAACTGGGGCGTGGCAAGTGGGGGACAGGGAAATAGCAGAAGGGCAGCAGTGGCAGACATGGGGGGTGGGGAAGGAGTGGTGGTGAGCAGGCACACAGGGCCCACCCCAGTGTCCCAGAGCCAGGAGTGGCAGGAGAGAGAGAGAGACTGCCATACAAGCACACCTCACATCTCCTCCTACACCCCAGCCACCCTCCT
>NW_017728918.1:35972738-35990996 GCF_001723895.1 Crocodylus porosus
GAGTGGGGCACCTGTCAAGGGGCGGGGCTACCCTTGCAGCCCTCAACAACTTGCCAAAACTCAGTAAGCAGCCCTCCAGCTGAAATAATTGTTCCCCCTGCTCTAGATTAAGTCTTGAAGTTGAAGTTAGTCTTTGACTTGACTGCCTACAAAATGCTCTATGAAATTAGATAGTGTATTCTCCAAAACCAGATTTTTAAAAAAAATCTAAACTCATGATATTTCTTCAGTATTTGCATGCAGTAGAGAATGTCTATTTCAGGAGAACATCCCCCGCCTCTTCCCCTTCCCCCAGCAGCTGGCAACCAGGTGTTCTCCCATTGTCGTGTTTATCTGTCTTCTCTGGACACCTCCTGGGTGTTGAGCATCTCATAGCACCAAAGATGTTTGAGACAGATGATGCTAATCAAGATCCATCTTGTCTCATTCTGCATATAGCTAGCCCTAGCGTAACATAACCCTTCATTCTCTGTGCACACACTAAAGGTAAACCAAGTCACATAGTATTAAAGCAACATTAACAGTTAACAAAGGAATATTAAAATAAAACCCAGAGTCTGGTGCTCTCTTATATAGAAGCTATTCGTTGTGTTAAATTGCAGCAAGGAGGAATTTGAGCACTGAGACATCAATTCCACCTCTTTAAAGGGTATGTTTAGGAAAGGAGGGAAACTGGAATTGCTTAGTCTTGGGACAGTTAAAGTTCGTTAACCATTCACTTTTTCAGTTCAATTTGATCTTGTTTTGTTGCATAAAAATAAAATCTAATTACTTCAGTATCTGAAAACTGCTATTCTTTTTACTGTACAGATAAAGCCTGGATGGGAGTACTGGTTACTTTTGGTCATCAGAATTCTCTTTATAAAAAGTTCACCTTGGAAGTTAAAAAAAGATGTTTTTTCTTGCATATTATTTAACAGATGGCCCTGAGCAAAACTAACCGTTTAACTGTAAAATGAACAGAAGTCTGCAGAAACAATTTGAGGATTATTACTAGTCATCTACATTTTACTAGTTTGATTTTTCTTTCTTTTTTTTAAAGAAAGCTGAGGTGGATAAAATGGTTGCAGAACTGAGGCCCCTTACTCTTTGTGCTTATTCATATAAATAAATGCTGGGTGGTGCAATGGCTGCAGATTTTTTCCCACTTTCTCTAAGATACAAAAGTATTTGGAAATCTGATCTGGAGTATAATCTTTACAGTTCAAGAGAGAGACACCAGATGTGTTTGGCTGAATGCTAGTTGTAGTTTGTATCTGTAAATTAATCTTGTAGACTCATCTGGTATTGGATGTAAACATCTTTGGGGAGGAAGTTTTAAGGAAACTACTGTCCTGTGGGAACCAGTGGAAAGTAGAGGTTGTATCTGAATATCTTCCAGGTAGTGACTGTGGATAAAGGTCTCCTATTTGCCATTTCAGGTAAAATGGGCTGGTGTGCTGCAGTGGATATAGTGCTTACCATATTGGTCTGTTTCCAGTGTGAATGTGTGGCAAGAACAGTGAAAGCTTCACCATTTGGCACTTTTCTCTGTTAGACTAAAACGGCATTGGTAGTATTCCCTGCAGTCCAATTGTGTTGCTTTCTTTTAGTGAGACCTGGCATCCACAAAACAGAAAGAAATCTGAGGACTTGATCCTGCTCTCAGCTAATGCTGCTAGAGGACAAAATGTATTTGCTGTAACATTGAGAAGCAGTGAAGCTGGTGAAATATTGCCAGTTTTGTTGTTTAGCTAGGTACTTAGATCTCCTGCTGCTTTCCGGCGGTAGCCAACAAGAGCTTAACAGGCTTTGATTCTGTTTCACAGACTGGTTGCAGTTTGTTCTTGTGTAAAGCTTCTTTTAAAGGAGAAAACATGCATCTTAAAGTAAAGTTCACCTTTGTATTCTCCAAAGCTGCAAAAGGGGAAAATACTGAACAACTGAAATTAGGTTCTGATATTTTGAAGAAGGGCAAGGGTTGGTTGGTATCAGTGGTTCTATTTATGGAAAAAGAAGGGACAGCACCTGCCTCTACACATGGGTTTGCCCTGGCACCTGCTGATGCCTGCCTTGTCACTGTTATTAGAGAAGCTATAGGGAAGCTACAGTGGCCCATGGTCATCATTTTCTGTGCATGCTTCAGACTAACCTTTTGTGCACCTACAGACATTCAGGGCCTCACTGTAACTCATGGTGCTTTACAAAAAGCACCATGTGTTAGAGCCTCCCTACCACCCCCAACCAAACAGATGGTCTTGGAGGGGGCGGGTAGTCTGCCTGCACTGGCCCTGGCCAGTGGTGGGTGGGCAGGTGGTGCTGCTGAACTGCCCCTCGCCCCCGGCCATTCAAACACAACCAGCAGCTCTGTGCTGCTGTTCCCCCTCCTTCCCCTGCTATGGGAGTGGGCTGGGCTGGTGCTGCCATCCTAACCAAGGGAACCACTGCCAGGAGCCACTGCTGTAAAGTCTTTCAGGTGGTTTTATTCCTACCCTCCCACAGAGAACTGAATTAGGAGAGCATTGTTAAAACACCTCAACTTTCTGCAAAGAATGATCAGACTGTACCAACAAAATAATCTTTTTCTCAGAATCTGTTGAATTTCTTTTTTTTTTTTTTTTTTTTACTATTCCACTTGTGAGCAGTACTTGAGATTATTGATTAATCAGTAGATACATATAGTTGATTATATCTGAATGTAATAGAAATACTGTGTAGTTATCTAGTGGTGTGGCCTAACATTTAGAACAAAGCGGGCTTTTCCTGTGCTGTATAGCTTCTTAAGGCTTGTCAGTTTAGGAATATCAGTTAATTATATCTTGTTTCTCAGATCAACAGTAGCCGGGAGTTCCTTAGAATGTTTCTCAGTTTCTAGAAGTAGAATTGTGAATTATTATTTGGCAGTCTTTCGATTTCTTCATTATACACTGTGAGAAGTAGCATTGTACACTGAAAATCTGCGAAGAAAGTCCCATTTCCCTAGTTGTTATTGGGACCCTTTATGTTCCATGTTGGTAAGAAATGGACCCCTAGTGCCCATTTGGTAGAGTGATGACATTATAGTTGTGGGCAGGTATGGGAAGGAGATGTCAGGGTGTTTGTGTGTGGTTGATATGACAATGGATGTGCAGGAACAAAGGAAACCCCTTTAGCCTGGATAATGCTTTTGGGAAGAAGACAAGATTTGAGATTTCCAGGATTGGATTAACTGATTTAAACACAGCACTTGCTATCCATGCTTGGAAAAGCCCCTATCTATTGATTTGAGAGAGCCTTCTCCTGTTAAGCCTGTGTTTACTATTGCATTCCTGTTTTGCTCACCCAATACATACATGTACACATACACACTCCTATCATGTATCTGCATTACATTTAAGGATCCTCAGTGTCTAGTATCACATTTAAGGTTAATAACTGAACTAAAATTAATAATATGTAGGTGAAGCTGAGGCAAGCAGAAGTCAGCAATGGCTGCGACTAAATTGGATTAGCTTATTTGTGTCTAAGGAGTTTAAAAGTTTAAACTAAAAGGGATTCATCCAATATTTTATATCATATTAATATTATGATATGGTAGTTATGTCACTTTCATGAATGTCCCCATGTAGACGTTCCCTTAACACAGTCGTGGACTGTTTTTGATTTTCAGGTCCTTTATATAAAGGACGTTCCCATTTTACAGCAGCTCTTCTGTTTTACACCTTAGCTAGCTGCCATAATATGAAAGAAATCAAGTATTATTTCAAAGTGCTTCACTAACACATCCATTTCCTACTGCAGCCCAACTGTGGCATTTAAAAAATGTTTCTTCATATTTCTTCATGTTCCACATCTTGAGGATAATTATACTTCTAACTCTCCTTAAGCAACGAAAATAAGGAGTCCTCAAGTATACTTATGCTGTCCTCACTATACTCATGGTTGTCTAAAACAGATAGGGCTGTGATCTTCATTTGCTAATTTCTGCTGTAACCAATAGCTCTTTGAGAAAATTAATCAGCAAAAATGACGTTGCAGTGGTACACTGCTGGCTTACGGACAGAAAACTGGATTTTTTTTTTGAGCTTCCTGGTTTTTGTCATAAAAGTGTGTGTTGTCTTTTAAGCAACCAGAATTTTCATTTGGATGTTTTGCAGAAGTCCCAAAAATGATCCATCAATGTAATAATGGTCCAGTATGTAATAATGATTTCTAGAGTTAGCTGATGATATGGTGCTGTGTCCTCATTAATTCTTCCTAAGTTGAATTAAAATAAGTCTTTTTCTTGTATAAATTTCCTAGGCAAATAATGCTTTTCTTGGACCGCAGGATAACTACACGAGCATGAATATAAGAAATGGTGATCAAAAGCTTCACAATTAAGGAAGTGGTACTCCTACTCCCTGGAAGGGAAAAGTTTGGAAATTCCTGTTACAGGATGTAGGGAATTCTTTTCTAAAAAGGGTGGATGTCCATCATCTCGCAGTACAGCAGTGTATTTACAACAAGATGCAAATGTTTAACTATTAGATGGATCTTGAGCTATGCTTGTGTGTGTTTTAATTTCAGCATCTTAACAGTTGATGATGAAGACATATACACTACTGAAGATTGTGAATTTGCAGCCAAGAAAAGGAAAAAAGACCACTTTAGGAATAACGCAAACTCACAATGTAAGACTAGATTGCTTTTTACTTTTATGGCATATCTTCCAAACCAACTAAAGTACCTAAATATCGCTGTAAAACCCACTTATATGGACGTAACTTACTAACATTTATACTTGTACAAAAATTCATTTTAGATACATGAAAGGTACAACTTTTCTAAACTTTTATTAATCGTGTGGCATCAGATATTGATGGAGCCAAAGAAGATGCATTTAGGATTTTATGATTATTCATGCAATGGCACTTCTAATAATCTCAAGGCAACCCACATGCCAAATTTTTAAAGTACAATTAATGGAGGTTATAGGACCTTTTTGTTTGTTTGTTTTTAAAGGTTGGGTGGGGGGGACCACTAGCAAAATAGTTCAGGCTTGATTGTGATGTAGTGCAGGCATCCCTATTTACTTGACTCTGTTTTCAAACAGCACAGCTTTACATGGCAGCTTGTCAAAACTGAAGACGCAGGGCTCCTATACACATGCATGGAGCTTGCTCTGGTGTGCTGGAAATCCGGCATGTCAGAGCAGACTTGATTAATCCAGCAGCCTCAATTAATCCACCAGCCTTTTGCATCATGTGTATCAGTATTGCCATGTGTCTCTGCACTGAAAAAATGGCAGAGGCACTTTGAAATGAAACCTGTTCAATAAGCTTTAGTTCAAAGTGCCTGCCCACCATTTTCTCAGTATGGGGACATGTGGTGATGCTGATACACGTGACCACAGGCGCTTTTAATTTGTGCAGCTCACTAATTAAAGCGCCCGGCACCACATCCCACAGCACATGTAAAAATGCCTTAAATGTCTGTCTGCGTGCCCTGACCTATTAGAGCAGGGGTTGTCAGCTGGGGTACACGTATCCCCAGGAGTACTTAGAAAGAGTGTAGGGGGTATGCGCAGGTGGGTGGGGATGGAGTGTGTCCCAGGACACAGCAGCGGCGTCTCCCCTGGCACGTTCACCTCTTACCCAAGGAAGCGGGAGGAGGAGGGACACGCTAAGTACCACTGGCCCCACGCAGCACACCACAGCACCTCCCTACCTCCCACCCCAGCTTGCTGTTATGATTGGCTGCTACCCCCTTACAGCAGAACTGGGAGGGTCTAAATGGCAGTGGGAGGGGATGTTTTGATCTGCCCGGAAGGCATGCCCCTAAATAATTTTTTCTCCCTCTGCCTCTATCTGCCCCTTGCCCCTTTCCCCATGGACTTACCTGCTAGAGTGCGGGAGGGGAGGAAGCAAGCACTCGCCCCTCTCTCAAATATTTTTTTTCCTCTCTGCCTATGCAGTGCCTGCCCCAGCCCCACTCCCTCCCTCACTGCAGGGGCCTCAATCTGTCCCCCTTTTAAAAACAAGAAAAAAATATAAAAGGCTGAATATGTTGGCTAGTCAAGGATAAAATGGATCTGGAGAGCACAGAGTAGACCTACAGGTGTAGGATACTATTGCTTAGAACCCTTTAGGAACAGAGGAAGAACACTGAACACTAGGGAGATATAGAAAGCTCCCGGTTGAAGGGACAGCACAGCAGAAAACAAGGGGCATTTGTACACATGCATGCACCACAGCAGCTGGCACTTTGAAAAGCATCCAGCTCGGTGGCGGTTACAGTTGTATAAGCAGCAAAATGCACATCAGTACTGAGAAAATGGCGGTGGTGGCTTTTGAACTAAAACACATTGGAGGCACTTTAGTTCAAAAGTGCACTGCCACCATTTTCTACCTGCTGACACTCATTTTGCTGCTTATATAACTTCATGTGGCACAGTGCAGTTCACATCAGCTACCGTGCAGAGCAGACTTAATTAATTGAGTTTGCTCCAAAGCAGCGGATCTCTGGCGTGTCATGGGACAAAAAGGTATGTGTATAAATGCACATGAAGACCTAGAGTCTTTCTATGCCTGGAGAGCATATGAACTGAATGAGGTGGGAGCCCTGTAGGGAAGGTGGCAATGATGCATGCATACAGGGATGCAATTTGGATTGTACCAGGAGCCCTAAAATTGGCATTCCCTTGCTTCTAAGTATTTGATTTCTCAAGCTAAAAATGTTGGTTTTTTTCTTATTGAATCTACTAGATAATGCACATAAGCATTTGTAAAGAAAAGTTTATCCCCAGCCTCCTCCCCCTGTTTCAAACCTTTGTTAGCTGGCTTCAATCAAAACTTCTTTGATGCAAATAAGAATTTAACAAGTTAAATTTTATCAGGAGTGATCATTTGCTTAACTTTGTCTTTAATAAATATAGTCAATATGATGAAAGTTAAAACAGGTATTTGAATTTGATTTTGTTTTAGGTTTTTATCGTGAAAAATGGATTTATGTTCATAAAGAGAGCACCAGAGAAGTAAGTGTCCTATGCCATGCATCTAGTCCTGCAGGTCTTATATATACTTGAACACTACACATAATAAGTAGTACATTGAGGGCTTTGTTTTCACTGCCTGCTAATTGTGTCTTAGTCCTGGCTTTCCATCTCTAACAAGATGCATACCACAGAGCAAGGAAGTCCACGATCTGAGCCTATGGGCAGGCTATAATATGGCTTTTAATGCATGTTATACAGATTTAATGCAGTAAACATGCTGTCATGAGTAGCTGTTGCTGCATAAGGCCACTGGACAGCCATGCTTCTCTGTTACCTTTCTATATACTTGTTCTACATGTGCCCTGACCTCTTACTGGAGGTCTGTTTTTGTATCCATTTGTTCAATGCCCATAGTCCTGCTTTGATTGCAGTTTGTGCAGCTTTATCTGGCTCCAGTAGTTGAAGCAGCAGAACAGTTGTCCGAAGAACATGTGTATTTGTATGCAACCACATGGCTGTAGATATAGGCTAGAATCTTGTACAGCTGAAGCAAGAAAACTCTGATTATAAGGCTACAAAGAGGAACAATGAATTCGGTGTAAGCATATATAAGTAGCTTCTGGCTGATTGTGTGATTCTTGTATCCTTGTAATCTTGTATTCTTGTAATCTTCAAATCTCGTCAATAAAGGTACAAGATAAATGGACTAAAACTGAGCTACTGGAATACCAAAAGTAGAACATTTTCTGATTTGTGCATGACATCTTGTCCCTTTGGGGGTCTCTGCTTGCATTTCTTCCTATTTCAGCAAGGTTTTATGTGTGAAGCTGAGAGAAGTATGGGACATTTCTATGAAGATTCAGCCCTTCCCTCCCATTGAACACAGCCATTGAGGTTGGCGGGGGGGAAGGTGGGTTGACTAGCCAGGGAAACCATCTCGATTCTGACAGAAACTCATCCTCTGACCTAGGTAAAGCACTGTGCAGTAATTTCCTGCACTGAAGAAGCAGTGAAAGATTTGGCACCTTAGATTAGTATGACAGGAGCTACCACTTTTATTATAAAGAGCTCATTATGAAATACCTTAGCAGATTCTTTACCCCAATCCTAGCTTCAACTTCTTTTGCTCTTGGAGACTGTTTCATTACACTTGTCCACACTGATCCTATTCCCTTACTCTCCTTATCGTGCCACTCAATATGATGGACAAGTGAAGAGAAAACACATGCTCACACTTTGAGGATGAATACAATAGGTTTTTAAAATAAAAGGTATTTAATGTAAACAAAGTTAAGATTTGTGGTTATATTCTGACCAAACTGAATGTCTGTGTCTAAACGTGCTTGACCATACTTGACAACTTGCATTTTAAGATTTGTATAGGGTCTGCTGCTTCAGAAATTGGTTTACTGCTCATCCAATCTTCATTTGTTTCTGGAAAGCAATAAAATAATTTTCATTTGTTATGAAATCAAAGACTGCCTATACATGTACTGCTCCACATTCTCACAGAACGCTCCAATGTGGCCTCACCTTCACATGTATACGCCCCTGCACATTTAAAAATGGCTGCAGGGACACTTTAAACTTCATCAAATGAGGTTTAGATAAAGCAACCTGTGGCCATTTTTAATGCACAGGAGCTTAATACATGTGACAATGAAGTATTTTAGTTAGAGCAGCTCTCTGGGAGCCATTTTTTAAATTAAAAAATCCTTACCCACCCCCGAATATATATATGTATAGGCAGCCTAAGTGTTCTCTAAGACTGCTTGGTAAAACACGGTGATTTTGTCATCACTGTAATGTGCCTCATCTGATAATTTGTTAGGTCGGTCTCTGTGACAAGACACTGAGAGAGGGTTTTTTAAATTATTATTTATTTATTTTTATTTAGCATGAAACAACTGTTCTTTTGCTAATCTCTTTATGTCCTGGTATCAGAAGCAGCACAACCTTTTGTAGCCTGAAAAAGAGGCAATATAATGACAGCTACTATTGTATTTTCTAGCCTCCTTCCCCATCAAAAAGTGATATGGCTAGCTAGAATTATTCTGTACTTCTTCTGAATTCTCAGTGAGAAGTTCTCAGCAGGAAAAAGTTCGGTAATTTCAGCAGTTTGTGTGTTATGTTGTCTCCCGTCCCCCCTCCCCCAGGTAGGAAAAAATGCTATGGTGACTTAAGGCATGATCTAGGAACTACAGCTGTTTATACATGTTGGGGGGGAAGGGGAGGAAGTTTAATTAATTAAAATGGCTTTTGGAGTTGCTCTAAAGTGCATCAGCTTTCCCGCACTGAAAAATGGTGGTGAGGCTGCTTTAAATCTTGTTGAACAAGCTTTAGGTAAAATGCCCCTGCCACCATTTTTCAGTGCGGGGACACTGATACATGTAACTCTGGAGCCTGCTGGAGCATGGTAATTACCACGTTTCAGCAGATTCAATTGATCGAGTCTTCTCCGATGTGCTGTAATTACAGTGTGTTGGAGCAGCCTCTCTGCACATGTATAGATACCCTATGAAATTATTTGGTGTCAGTGGGTGCACCTACACGTACACTTTACTGCAAAGTTGACTAATTAGCTCCACAGTAAAGCATCACCATCTACATGTGCACTCATATTAGGATGTAGGAAATCAGTTAACTCTTCCATAGGGTATACTGTTCAGGTTAAATACTATCCTACAGCAGAGTAATTTACACTGCCTCAGTGCACGTGTAGACAGTGACCAAGGCTGGCTGGGGCATGAGGGTGCTACAGTGTGGGATTTGCCTGCCTGCTAGCCCCACACTGTAGCACCCTTGTGCCCCAGCCAGCCAGCCCCTCCCCCCTCCCCTCGGAACCTGCTGCCAGCCTGGAGCTGCTCCACCCCAGCTCTGACTGCTGCGGCCCCAAGCACAGATGTATCTGCACCTGGGAGCCGCTGACTCTGGTGTAAACTACATCGGAGTTTATTATTCCATGCTAATTGCATGTGTATATACACCCAGTGACAAAGTTCTGAGTTTGATCCTGAAGCAACAGAAGTAAGTTGACTTTCTAATAGAGGTGCAATAACTCTTCCACTCCCAAAAAACAGAAAACGCATCTAGTTGGGGAAACAAAGGATTTAGGAAAGGACTACTAGCAGTAACTTCACCATGATGGTAAGATGAAGTCAGGGATGGGATTTCACAGGGATATGCCTGAGACCTGTTCCAGGAGACCAAACCCCTATGACTGATGACCTTACAGAACGCCTCAGAGCTACTACATGCAGAACATATAGAGCAGCTCTTAGAGGAGATGGGCAATGAGTTCTGGGCCCTCATCCATTTGCAGAAAGGGATTTGCACTCTTCCTTGGTCACTACTGCAGAGAGGGAACAGATACTCATTAGGGCTACGTATATTATTAGTGTGAAAAGATTTTCTTTGTTTGCACATCTTTTTACCATTTTAGGGCAGTTGATGATACTTGCTACTTTTTTCAATAAAGGTGAAAAGAAAATCTTATAATGTACATATATCAGACTTGTACAGTGCATTGAGGTTCTTGCCTTGTATTCCAATTCAGTATGAAAAACTATTATTCAGCCCCAGTGTTTGCCAGAAGTTTGAATACATGAATATAAAATAGCATCCTTTAGTCTTTCAGAGATGCAGAGAATTAAAACTTTCCTTTATGCCAAGGAAATCTTTCTGTAGCTTGTGACAGATAAGCTGAAAAGTGACCAAACCAAGATTGTAAGTAATCACTGAGGCTATCTGGAATTATTACTGTGTTTTAAAAAATCTATTTTATTTTGCAGTAGGCTGGAATGAAAGTCAGATTGGCACTAAACCAGTTTCTGATTGTTAGAGTAACAATGTACCGACTTCCCACAGCTTAACAGACCAGGCTTAAGGAACGTGTGTATGCATCTTTTCCGTTCATCTGGGTTAGGTGCTCATAAATATACCAAGGTCACCCACAAGTGACAGCAGCACAATTGAGAAGAAAGAGTATCCTTTTGCTTGCTAATAAGGTAGGCATAGGCTGGGCATATGAATCACATATGTCTGTACAATTCAGGAAGCCCATCCGTTCAAACCATTCAGTTATTTTAGAAATATTTCCAATTTTGATAAGCCGGCATAACAGCATAGGAGTAATTGCTTTGCAGGCATCAGTGCCCACTGCACCAAATGTAGATTTTTTTTTCTTTTTCAATTCTAAATTGATCTGCATGCTGCATGTCATTAGCAATCTGATGTTACCCAATAGAAGCATTAACAACATGCTTCTGGACCATGTTGTGCAGAGGCACCAAAAAGAAATGCTGCTCTCCATTTAAAAAAGAAACAACAGTTCTTGCTCTTCATAATTAAGGGGATGATCCAGCCTTTTGGCATCCTGGTTACTGCCAGGAAAATTTGGCAGGCCTATATCATTTCCTTTTTATCCCAAGAATAAACAGACAGGTTGACAGGTTATCCTACAACTCTTACATGAGGATAGAGAAGTAGTTAACTATTAATCTGAAGGCAGGCAGAAGGCAGGGTTGGGTGACACTATAGGCCCCTGCTTCTCTGGTACATGTTCACTTAATGAAGCAATGGGATGTGCTCACCAATCCCAAAAATCACAACTCCTGCCGTGCCACAAATTCACAGTTTTGGCATTGGGGATCAGATCCCAATAGTGCCATTACTACTTGCCAGTGTAGGGGGAGTCTGGAATCATCATCCTGGCTTTCTTTTGCCCTGGCAGATAGAAAGCCAGGTGCCCAATGAACTTGTGCAGTCCCGTGGCTGGTACCAACAATCAGCTGTTTGTGGGTCCTACCCCCAGACCACACTGGGGTCCATCCCATAGCTCTGCCATACGTTCAATTTAAAGCATGATGGAAACCAGCCACAACATTATTGCACATACTCTGTGGGATAATTCATGTGGTTTATTTCCCATTTTATTGCACCATTAATTGCCTGAACTTGTGGCTGGGTTACTATTTAAGACACACACAATTAACTGGCTAATTGCATCTTAAGTGTACTGTTTGCCAGGCACCTTAGAAAATAACTGATTGCCTGTGAAAGCATATGCCTGTCTGAACCAGTTAATCTCTAAGGTCTGTCCTGTCCTGTCTTACATGAGCACAGAGTGACTAGATTTCTGATGCTTGGGAATTTGCATGTAAAAGCACAAAGATAGCTGTGAACAACTACAGCATCAACCCAGACAGCATGACAGCTCCGTGTTAGTACAGTAGAACTTGTATACTTCACAGAGTTAAGTTCTTTACTCCCAGCAAAATTGAGGATTTATGGATTATCTGGGGGCGTATATTGCTGAAGCCAACTGTGCCTGGGACCACTGAGGGGTTTCTGCAGCTTTTACTTCAAAAGGGCACCGCTTCTCTTATCAGCTGTGCAAGACTGTTGGTGATCTCCAGCTGATCACAGATGTGAAATTAAAATTAAAGCTGCAGCAAGCAGCTGAACAGCTTGTTTTTTATTTGACAACTCGCTGTGGAAGTCTTGGTTATTTTGTATTAGCAGTGTGATCACAAAGCAGAAGGACAGGCTGTGTTCACAAGCCCACAGTTACTCATCCTGAGATTTAGCACACACAAGATAAAGCTTTAGGCTACATGCAGGTATTATGTTTCTTTTGGAAAAATCACAGCTCTCTTGGTAGAAACCACAAGGGTACAGGTGTTTACAGTTTCTCTTGGAAAATAGTGATTCTGGGAGAAAAATAATCCATTTCTTACCCAGGAGAGGTTGCTCCCAAGAGAGTTTCTCCCTGAAAAACAAATATCTGTAGGCTTCTTTGCTTCTTCACTCTTCTTGGGGATCAGAAATAGATGAGCAGCATGGAAATGCTCCCCAGGCCTTCCTGAGACAGGGGTCATCCTGCCAGGGAAGGCAGCAAGAACAACTGCAGATGTGGATATGGGACGCTTCCGTATTCCAAAAAGGTATTTTATGTGTATGCTTTGCTTAGCAATCATGCTTGTGTTTTTCTGAATTGGGACTTCTGTGATTGAGAAGCAAATACAATTTTTGTTTCATTCCACTTACATTTTATATTCTTTTTCAAGAGACATGGTTATTGCACCCTTGGAGAAGCTTTTAATCGTCTAGATTTTTCAAGCGCAGTTCAGGACATCAGGAGGTTTAATTATGTGGTCAAAGTAAGTTGCTTTTAAGTTATATTTCATAAATGTTTTGCTGATGTATCTCCATGTGCACAAAACATTTGGCATAATTCAAGTGGTGGTTGACAACTGCTTATATAAGGTCTTTACAAGGAAGTATTATTTTTATATCATATTCAATGTTTATATATGCAGTGAACTAACTAAACTGCTGGTGACAACTGATCGATCGTATTATATCATGAAAATTCTCAGCTGGAAAAGATAGGGTGATACTTATTTTGCTGATTGATTTACAAAGAAATACTAGCAATGGTTTCTGTGATTTGTTTTTCATTGTGCATTTTCATTTTTTTTTAAACAAATTTCTAAAACATACTATGAATATAATTACAAATACCAACATGCTGTACATTGTGATATATTTACAACTGCAGGTTAGTTTAATGTTTGGCAAGATACGTATGTCAGCACCTCTATGAAATATCCCCTAGAGTCTTGAGAACAGCCCCAAGACTTATTACAATTTTCTAATCTTCCTTTCACAATCAGGTTCCATAGGTGTTTTTGCCAAATCTGTGGTTGCTTTTTCAGAAATAATGCAGTGGAACAAAGTTTAACTGTCTTATTGTAGATTTGGAAATTACATACTTAGAATCATAGAAAATTAGGGTTGGAAGGGACCTTGGGAGATCATCTAGTCCAACCCCCTGTTCAAAGTAGGACCATCCCCAACTAGATCATCCTAGCCAAAGCTTTTTGTAGCTAAGTCTTAAAAACGTCCAAGGATGAAGAGTCCACAACCTCTCTGTTTAACCAGTTCCAATGTCTTACTATGATCCTATGATCCTATTTTTTCCTAATAGCCAACCTGAACTTCCCTTTCTACAACTTGAGAACATTGCTCTTTGTTCTGTTACTTCTGTTTGCTATAACCTAGTTAAGGCACCAGTGGCAGCCAGTCAATAGGGGGTGCTCAGGTGCCACCTCACCAGTTTTAGAACGACATGATCAATGTCATGATCATGATTATGCTCATGCACTACGCATACACAACAAAAAGTTGAGTATGCTCAGTAAGCACCTCAGGGTGATCTTGCTGCCCAAGTAGTGTATGTGCAGTAGAAACACTTCATCAGTTAGAATGGATTGCAATAACCCCTTGTTTAAGCAGGCAGCAGGGTACCTGTACTGACACCCCAGGCCAGGTAAAGAGCTGTTGGGAGGAAGAACAGACTCCCACACCAAGGGGAAGAACTAGATTTGGAACTTCTGAGGCAGCTCTCAGAAACCATAAAGACTAGGGAGGCGGTAGTCATGAGGGACCTAAACTACCCTGACATCTGCTGGGAGACGCAGACAGCAAATGCCTACCATTCAAGCAGGTTTCTATCCTGTGTACAGGACCTCCACCTGACGCAGGAGGTACATGGTCCCACTAGGGGGAATGCCTTACTGTACCTGGTATTGGCAACAGGGGATGACATGATAGGGAACCTGCAGATCAGTGGTCACCTGGGGGACAGTGACCACCAAATAATAGAATTCATCATAAGCCGTAGAATGGGTAAGGTAACTAGTCGGGTGGAAGTGCTAGACTTCAGGAAGGCTGCTTTCAGCAAACTCAGGCGTTTAGTCAGTAATACACTGCAGAGTAGGAGATTTGGTGAGATGGGAGCCCAGGAAGGGTGGCTGTGCCTTAAGAAAACAATCCTTTGGGCACAGAGGGAGACGATTCTGATAGGAGGGAAAAGGGGGAAGGGGGCCAAGAGGCTTCCTTGGCTGACCAGAGAAATCCAGAGCAGCCTAAGGGCAAAAAGGGAGGCATATAAGCAGTGGAAACAGGGAGAGATTACTAAAGAGGAGTATGCCTCCTCAGCATGCTGTTGTAGGGAGGCAGTTAGAAAGGCCAAAGCTACCATGGAGCTGAGGATGGCTTCCCAAGTTAAAGATAACAAAAAATAGTTTTTCAGATATATAGGGAGTAAAAGGAAGGCCCAGGGCAGTATAGGACCACTACTGAATGGGCAAAAGTAATTAGTGACAGGGAGGACAAAGCTGAACTCCTTAATGAGTTCTTTGCCTCAGTCTTCCTAAACAATGGGCAAGACAAGTCTCACACTGTAGAGAGGCAACAGCTGGGCGCCAGACTACCAAGCGTTGACCCTGAGATGTTACACTTGGAAGGACTGATGTGTTTAAGGCGGCAGGCCTGAATGAGCTCCATCCGAGGGTACTGAAGGCACTGGCCGATGATCATTGCACAGCCACTGGCAAGAATATTTGAGCACTCATGGCACACGGGACAGGTCCCGGAGGACTGGAAAAGGGCCAATGTGGTCCCTATTTTCAAGAAGGGGAGGAAGGAGGATCCAGGCAATTATAAGCGAGTCAGTCTCACCTCCATCCTTGGCAAAGCCTTTCAAAAGATTATGAATGCTCACATATGTGAGAGCCCAGCAGGAAAAATTAAAAATGCTGAGGGAAACCAGCACGGGTTCGTAGCGGGTAGATCATGCCTGACTAATCTAGTCTCTTTTTATGACCAGGTTACAAAACACCTGGACACAGGAGTAGGGGTTGATATCGTTTACTTAGACTTCAGGAAGGCCTTCAATACAGTATCTCACCCCATACTGGTGAACAAGTTAAGAGGCTGTGACTTGAATGATTACACAGTCCGGTGGGTGGCATATTGGCTAGAGGGTCATACACAGAGAGTGGTAGTGGATGGGTCGGTATCGACCTGGAAGAGCGTGGGTAGTGGAGTCCCGCAAGGCTCGGTCCTTGGGCCAATGCTCTTCAATGTCTTCATCAGTGACTTGGATGCGGGAGTGAAGTGTACTCTGTCCAAGTTTGCGGATAATACAAAACTGTGGGGATAAGTAGACACACCGAAGGGTAGGGAACAACTACAGGCAGACCTGGACAGGTTGGACAAATGGGTAGAAAACAATAGAATGCAGTTTAACAAGGAGAAATGCAAAGTGCTGCACCTAGGGAGGAAAAATGTCCAGCACACCTACTGCCTAGGAAATGACCTGCCTGGTAGCATGGAAGCAGAAAGGGATCTTGGAGTCCTAGTGTACTCCAAGATGAACATGAGTCATCAGTGTGACGAAGTCATCAGAGAAGTTAACTGCACTTTATCATGCCTCAGCAGGTGCATGACAAACAAAACCAAGGAGGTGATAATTCCCCTCTATCTGGTGCTGGTCACACTGCAGTTGGAATACTGCGTGTAGTTTTGGGCACCACACTTCAAGAGGGATGTGGATAACCTGGAGAGGGTCCAGAAGAGGGCCACTTGTATGGTTAAGGGCTTGCAGGCCAAGCCCTACGAGGACAGACTAGGGCACCTGGACCTCCTCAGCCTCCGCAAGAGAAGGTTGAGAGGCGACCTTGTGGCTGCCTATAAATTCATCATGGGGGTGCAGAAGGGAACTGGTGAGGTTCTACTCACCAAGGCGCTCCGGGAGGTCACAAGAAATAATGGCCATAAGCTAGCAGAGAGCAGATTTCATCTGGACATTAGGAGGAACTTCTTCACAGTTAGAGTGGCCAAGGTCTGGAATGGGCTCCCAAGGGAGGTGGTGCTCTTCCCTACCCTGAGGGTCTTCAAGAGGAGGTTAGATAGGCATCTGGCTGGGGTCATCTGAACCCAGCACTCTTTCCTGTCTATTCAGGGGGTCAGACTCAATGATCTATTGAGGTCCCTTCCGACCCTAACATCTATGAATCTATGAAGGTGGAAAGACAGGGGGTGCCACATGCAGAGATGTGCACTGGCCCCAGGCAGCCTGCAGAGCAGCTCCAGCAGGTAAATGGAGGAAAGGGGGTTTGAGGCCCCTGTAGAGAAGGAGCTGGGCAGGGCTGGCGGGCTGCTGCCCAGCCAGGTGGGGATTTGGGCTGGAGCTGCAATGCATGGCTGCATGACCACAGCAGGGAGCAGGACAGGGCCGCAGGTGGCTCATCCAGAGGAGGGAGAGGGCCTGTCACCTCACTGTCGTGTGCATTCCCAGGGGACAGGGGGGACCCATGTGCCCCGGAACTGTACCTGGGGAGGTGCAGGCTGTGGGCTCCAGCTCCCGTCCTGCTTCCCTCCTCCGGGGCTTCCAGAGCCCGGTGGGCACAACCCAGTGCAGCTGGGGACATCGGGGCTGCACGGGGATTCCTTCCTGCTGTAAACTGCCCCTCTGCTGCCCCGTCGATGCACTGTCTATGCTTGCTGCTGCTTTGAGGAGCCCCACACAGCTACCCTCACTACAGCCCCATGCACAGGGACGCATCGCCGAGGCAGCGGAGGGCAAGAAGCAGCAAGGAGGAGGTTTTGTGCGCTGCTCCTTTGCTCCTGCAACACCAGGTCGGGGGGGAAGAGCAGGACAGCAGGGAATAGTGGTGATCAGGGGGTCTGCTGTTCCCTGCCACCTTGCTTCTCCTCCCAAAACCCAGTGCTGCAGGAAGCAGAGGAGCTGTGCAGAAAACGTCCTCCTAGCCGCTTCTTGCCCCCCACTGCCCTGACAATGCATCCCCTGTGCATGGAGCTGTTTGTGAGGATAGCAGCATGGGGCTGCTCTTCTCAAAGCAGGGGTGCATCGCCAGGGCAGTAGAGGTGAGGGGTGGGGGGCAGCTCGCAGCAGCAAGGAATCCCTGTGCAGCGCCACTGTCCCCAGCTGCACAAGGTTTCATAGTTGGTCTGGTTGCAAGAGACCTGAGCAGATCATCAAATCTGACCCCCTGCCATGGCAGGAAAAAGTACTGGGGTCAAAGAACCCCAGCAAGGTGTTCATCTAGCCTCCTCTTAAAGACCCCCAGAATAGGAGCCAGCACCACTTCGCTTGGAAGTTGGTTCCAGATCCTAGCCGCCCAGGCAGTGAAGTAGTGCCTCCTGATGTCTAGTCTGAATCTAGCCCCTGCCAGCTTGTGACCATTATTTCTAGTCGCTCCTGGTAGTGCTCAGGGGAACAGGGACTCCCCCAGTGCCTGCTGGTCCTCTCTGACTAGTTTGTAACAGGCCACTAGATCCCCCCTCAGCCTTCTCTTTTGGAGGCTGACCAGGTTCAGGTCCCATAGCCTCTCCTTGTAGGGCCTGCCCTGCTGCACCGTGATAATGCAAGTGGCCCTCGTCTAGACCCTCTCCATGTTGTCCACTTCCCTCTTGAAGTGCGGTGCCCAGAACTGGATGCAGTACTCCAGCTG
>NW_017728918.1:35991242-35997841 GCF_001723895.1 Crocodylus porosus
GGGACCCCACTGCCCACATCCCTCCAGGTCGAATAAGACCTGTCCACCACCACTCTCTGGGTGCGGCCTTCCAGCCAGTTAGTGATCCATCTGACTGTGTAGGTGTTGACGCCACAGTCGCCTAGTTTTTTAATGAAAATGGGGTGAGAGACAATGTTGAAGGCCTTCCTAAAGTCCAGAAAGACTACATCCACTGCTACTCCTGCATCTAAGGATTTTGTGACCAGGTTGTAGAAGGCCACCAGGTTGGTCTGATGGGACCTGCCTCTAATGAACCCGTGTTGGTTACCCCTAAGCATAATCTCCCCCGTTGGCCCCTCGTTGCACCAGGATAATTCTCTCAAAAACCTTACCCAGGATTGAGGTAAGACTAACTGGCCTATAGTTTCCCGGGTCCTCCTTCCTCCTTTTAAAAATGGGAACCACGTTGGCCCTTTTCCAGTCCTCTGGCACCACACCAGAGCACCATGAGTACTCGTATAGCCGTGCCAGGGGTCCCGCAATGACCTCAGCTAATTCCCTCAGCACTCTGGGGTGGAGATCGTCAGGACTGGCTAAATATGTCCAGTCCCTCCAAAAGTTTCCTGACTAGATCCTCACTGACCCTAGGCCTGGGTTGCTCCCAGTGTGAGGCTCCACCTGCCCCATCTGTTTCACAGGTCACCAGCCGCACCCTTAAGGCACCATAATGTATTTTAAAAACTTACTGATTGCTGGAGCACTTTTTATGTCTTAAGTCTCAATCCAGCAAGCTGCTCCACTTGCATGGATGCCCCTGATGGCATAGTTACCACATTAGCATCCTCAGGGCTTCATATAGATGCCAATGCAGGGCCCTATTAATCTCAACGAGGGCTAGGTTAATTTTTTTCCTGCGTACATGTATGCTTTTGGGTACTGATCTTTTTTCAGCCTGATTTTATTTTCAAGTGATCCAAAAGGTAATATTTAGATATAAAGTACATTTTTAAAACATAAACAAGCCACTTGGCCTCATTAAAAATGCAGTGTAGAAAGTGTTTGCAGTATTTTATTCTGTGTAGTAATTATGCATGTGTATCAGTATGTTTAAACTCATTTATTTGGTGGTTATATTTGCCTTTATTAAAATTCTTTTCTGCTTTGATACTTGCATATTAACATTTACTGAAATAAAATTATTCATTAAAATAAGTCCAATGGATTTTTCCCCCTCATTTTTTAATGTTGAGTTACAAATAAGTGCTTGAGTGACATGACTAGCTTTTTAAACTAATCAAGGGATGCATACATGCTTATTTGGATTTGCAAATTGCTGAAGAACTGTAGGTATGCTCTAAATTATTGATCAGACTAAGAGCTTTTGAAATGCCAGGAAAGAGGTCTTAATATCTAAGCTCAGCATCCTTATTTAAATATAAATGGAAGGAAATCTGTTTCCAGAATATATAGGACATAGCCTTCTTACAGCCAAAAGGGGCACTGTCAAACCAGAGAAAGGCTTAGGGGCATTATTTCTACTGAATGAAAATTGAGTACTTTGTCAGATTGCAGTTTCAGTAATCAATACAAGACATAAATTTTCATTGGCAGGCTTAGTTTCTCTTCATTTAGCTAACATTTGATGCTCTTTTAAATTGAAAATATAAAATTAGGAATTATCTGCTTTATTCATGCATAACTTCCATCATGAAAACCTAAACTAATGGTGTGAAACTGGCCTCTATTCCATTTTTAATGTACATTGCTGTACACTTGTATTTTATATGTTGTACACACAGAATGGTTGTTTTGTTTCTGGACTGGCAAATGAGTAATACATTTTAAAAAGCTTACTCTCTGAGAAGTAGCATTTTTTAACCAGTGTTTGCAAATCTTAATAAAGGCTTTGATACCAAAACAACCTATATGAGGAAAGCTTTTCGCCTTACTTGAGGGTTGAGTGAGCAGAATGTAGAGTACAATCAAAATAGTGGATATGAGGGCAGACTTGTAGTATTCTTTGTTTTGAGAAAGTAAATTACCATGCTTGTCAGCAACTTACACCCATTTTCATCTAGCTGTCTCAGGACTTGCAAGCAGAGTTTTTAATTAAAATAAAATCACACTTCAAGTCTTCCCTTCATTCTACCTTAGGTTTGTCATAACATTGGAATCATGGTCTCCTCAGTCAGTGCCATCTACAAGTCCTGAAATATTTGATGGGAGTTAATTAATCAGAAAGATCAGACTGCAGAAAATTCAAAAACTGTCAATTTCCTTCATTTTGTACCAGCTTGCAATGGAACTACATGGTAACATCTAGAAAAACACCTACAAATCTCATCCTAAGTATCTCCTTAAAAACACATTGCACATTGTAAGCAATTGTATTAAGTGTGTTTGAGGTGAGAAGAGAATTGACTTGTAGTTCAGCAGACAGTGGTTTGGGGATTTGTTGAAGCTTATCTCCATTTTGAGTTTAAAGAATGGCTAAATGCATTGCCTCTCTTCTGCTGAATAGCTGGAGAGACCATACATCCCAGTGTCCCTTCAGCTAGTCATAGGTTCTATTGACTGCCAGCACCAAACAAAGTGCCCACTGGGTGTTCAAATTGTAGGTGGCAAAATGTTTCAGAGGGATTTTGGTGCAATTCACTGCATCTGTCTGCCTGTATTTCTAGGGAACACAGTTATGCTGGTACAGGCAAGTGGTGCATAGAGCAGCCTTTTGGTGCTTTTCATGCCCTTGCACACTCCTGCCCCATACTTACAGTGAATGCACAGCCATAGTTTTGACAACAGGCAGAACTTTTTTTAAATGGCACAGAAGAAATGTGAAAAGGCAAGGTTAACTAAACAGTAAACAAATGCAACATTAACCAAAAAGAATTACCATAGCAACTTACACAGATGAAACCCATCACTGAGTCGGGTGCAGCTGTAGCAGGCACGTGCCACATTTCCTGAGGTGGCAATGGCCACCACTGCCTGATTTTGTTCAGGTACAGGGTACACCTGCCTGATGACTAGATGGTGCTTGCTTCTTCTCCTGTTGTGGGAGGCACCTGTGGAACAGTGAAGCTGGGTGGCAGCATGCCCCCCCTCCCCCCCCAGCACCACCAGGGCCACTAGATGGTTCTACTTGTGTGTTAAATTGTGGGGTGATACAAAGAACCCCAAGAATGCCCTCCTTCTGCCTGCAGGTTCAAGACGGATAAAGGGGAATCCACGGAGTTCTTCTTGACCCTCACAAATTCCATGAGCATCTCCTTTGTATGCTTAGCAGTGGTCACATAGCACTGTACATCTTCTGCATGCAACTTGATACGCCCATTATGTGTGGTATGACTCCATGATCCTGTGCCTACCCATGGCCAAGCACTGGCAATGATACATCTGCTCTTCCCTCGGTGATCTGGGAGCCACTGGCCTCCACCAGAGAAGCCAACATATCCATCTTTGTGAGCACAGGTCTTTCTGTGCCTGGAACCTCTCTGGTCATTGGTCTCTAACTGTATCCGTGGGCCATTATCTCCTCCCGAGGTGCCATTGCTACTATTTGCAGGCAGCTAAAAGTAGAGGAGGATGAACAGGAGGTCATTGGTTTCCTCACTGCTGCCCAATAACATGAACTGCTCAGCACAAGTTGCTGTTTGCAAGGCATGCCCCAAGTAGAGGAGGACGGAGGCTCCAGCGGGAGCCTGCCCCGGGAGCTGCAGAGCCGGGAGCTGCGGGGCCGAGAGCTGCGGAGCCAGGTACGGCAGAGCCGGGTGCCACGCGGCGGGAGCCGGCAGCGGCGAGGCCAGGAGCCGCGGATCCGGCAGCGGCGAAGCCGAGAGCCGGGGATCCGGAAGCGGCGGGGCCGGGAGCAGCAGAGCCGGGAGCCGCGAAGCCAGGAGCGACGCGGCACAAGTCTGCGGCAGCGTCCGGGGGAACTGCGGAGCCCAGGACTGCCCCGCAGGAGCCAGCGAGGCAGGGTGCGGCGGAGCCAGGGGCCGCCGTGACCCCCGACGGGACGAAGGTACCAAGGGGGCCGGTGGCCGTCGCACCAGAGGAAACCGGGAAGGGAGGCTCATACGGAGGGACCCTTCTCCGGCGGCTGCGGGCCGTTTGGCCGCGGAAGAAGACCCGCGGGCAGGGAGGCAGACCTTGTAGCCCCCTCGGGCCTAGAGAGTTCATCGCAAGAGGTAAAGACACCTCAGGACTAGTGGAGCGATCAGCACCAGGGAGACTAGGTGCTGGTAGGACTCCTGGTGAGGGTCCAGCAGTGTGAGGGTACCCCCCCACTGCAAGACTAGGACGTAGACAAGGGAGCCCCTAATGGAGGCTCCCCACCCGGAGGACCGGGCGAGGGTGTAGGGGAGGAGGAGCCCTCAGGACCCCTGGACCTTGGAGTCAAGGCACCCCAGCCGGACCGCCAGCTTCCCTGCACGGGTGAACCCCCATAATCCAACAAGACGTGGCAGGCGAGATCAGCGGAAGCAAGGGCGGCCCGACGCGTGCCCCTTCCTCTCCAGGGGCATTTGGGGATAGAGGGGACTCACGATAGGGTGACGCACCCCATCCCCTCACACTGTGAAACAGTTGAGGTAGGTGGAGGTGGAGCCACAGTTGATGGGCTGTTCCCCACTCATTTGGGCTAATGTTGAGTATGGTCTGTTGGCTTTGGACCCCTTAATGCCCCTTGTCTATAACTGCAGGATGCCAGCTCCCTGGTTAATGTCATCCTGATCCGTCAGACGCCACAGCAGAGATGACACTTATTCATTGCTGTGCAAGGTGGTCCAGTGATCTTTAGTTGCTTCTTGCTGCCAGAGATGGCAGTCTGATGACTTTGACTTTTGGAGAAGGTGGGCATGTTGTGGTGGCTGACAAGTGTGTTTGGGCTTTTTCCCAGAATGTAAGGGAATGCTTAATGATAGACCTTCCTACCCACTATGACTACCTATTTAGACAGACTGGGATGCCATAAGGGACACAGTATATTTGTCCAGCTTAACTCCTGCCAAATAGTCATTGCTACCAGCCAACTAACAAAGCTAAAGAAAATCTAGACAAGCTGCAGTTTTGTACTGAAGGTAAAGTTACATCTGCATGCTGTGGTCATTTCCACAATGCTTTATGGCTGTGAGACATGGATGCTTAATAAGTTAGAGAAGAGAATTGATGCATTTGAAATGCATTGCTTTAGGAGACTGCTGCATGTCTCATATGCTGAGCACTGGACCAATGAGTCTCTCAAAAGCAAATTACTCAAGAAATTGGAACCTACAAACTGTTGTTGAAGGTTGTGCGATGAAGGAAGGTGCAATGGTTTGGACATATCATGAGAAGGCTGGTCCCTGTTGCCAACACCACCATGCAGGGCACAGTGGAAGGAAAGAGAAAAAGAGGTACACCCAAGAAGAGCTGGGGAACCAATATTAAGGACTGGATGTGGCATTAACTGACAGTGCACAAAGCTAGCCAAATGTGGACCAGAGTGGAGGAGGGTTGTTACAGCATCTAAGGTTCCCCAATGGTTGCAGCAGCCTTGGGACTTACTTGACTTAACTCTTGACCAGTAACTTGCAAAGGCTGAAGGCAGGAAGTTGCTGCACCACTCAGAACACGACTTGAAAATGCAAAGGGAGCAAGTATTCCCTCTTCTATCTGCTCCTGCCTTGAGGGAATCAGTCAGCTGCTGATGTGAAGAGCCCACAACTGTACAAGCTGTATGCAGCATGGCTGAAAAATTTGGGGTGGGGGTCTGCCACTACTTTTTCCCTTCCTCTCCTGTCCCATTCTGTGTGGACTCAGGGTCCCTGACCCACCCTGTAACCCGTTTGAAATGGCCTTTGACAGCACAAACTGAATTTGGTAGGATGGACCAAAGGGAGTTTGGAATGACTTTTGGGGCCAGGATTAACATTTAGAACAGTTGGAGATGGTACAACCAATACTGTGGTCATATATAGGGGGCCCTGAACTGCAATGGTGGTTTGTAACAAGTGACCTGATGATTTTAAAGCCACTTGTTTTCCAGGATAAAGTGCTTTTATCCCTGATGAGTTGTTTGCATGGGAGTGCAGGCCATCACTGCTGTTTTCTCAAGGCAGGAGCAAAGATGAAAAGCTGAAGGTGCTGGCAAAGGAGGTGCACTGTAATAATAGTACATTGTCCTAATATCTGGGCATGAAGTTCTGCTCATGAGGCTAGGTGTAGCAAGGAGGGTCCCTATAGCTGTGCAGCACTGTGGTTTGTGTTTCTGGTAAGTGGATGGATGAGTCGGTACGTGGGTAATATACCTTATATAGAAGTGGGCGGATGTAACAGGATGTGGTTCAACAAGGACAAGTGCAGGGTGCTGCACCTGGGGAGAGGGAACCAGCATTACGGTCAAGAGGGCTGACCCTCTTGACAGTACAGAGGCAGAGAGAGATCTTGAAGTCTTGATTGACTCCAGGATGAATATGAGTCCCCAATGCAACGAAGCAATAGGCAGAGCCAACTGCACCCTGTCATGCATCAACAGGAGCATCACTAACAGGTCCAGAGAGGTCTTGCTCCCCCTCTATACAGCGCTGGAGTACTGTGTCCAGTTCTGGGCGCCGCACTTCAAGAGGGACGTGGAGAACCTGGAGAGGGTCCAGAGGAGG